>NC_041391.1:68793632-68831805 GCF_002162155.2 Triticum dicoccoides | reverse complement strand
GTCGTGAGTGTTGGTCCAACCTGTCAACCGCCGGTGGCCACCAGGGGCAACTCTGGGCTGGCCTACCGGAAGTTTGGACAATCCGGTGTGCCCTGAGAATGAGATATGTGCAGCTCCTATCGGGATTTGTCGGCACATCCGGGCGGCTTTGCTGGTCTTGTTTTACCATTGTCGAAATGTCTTGTAAACCGGGATTCCGAGTCTGATCGGGTCTTCCTGGGAGAAGGTCTATTCCTTCGTTGACCGCGAGAGCTTGTCATGGGCTAAGTTGGGACAACCCTGTAGGGTATAATCTTTCGAAAGTTGTGCCTATGGTTATAGGCAGATGGGAATTTGTTAATGTCCGGTTGTAGATAACTTGACACCAGATCCGAATTAAAACGCATCAACCGCGTGTGTAGCCGTGATGGTCTCTTCTCAGTGGAGTCCGGGAAGTGAACACAGTTTCTGGGTTATGATTGACGTAAGTAGGAGTTCAGGATCACTTCTTGATCATTACTAGTTGACGACCGTTCCTTTGCTTCTCTTCTCGCTCTTATTTGCGTATGTTAGTCACCATATATGCTTAGTCGCTGATGCAGCCTCACCACTTTACCCCTTCCTTTCGATTAAGCTTTGCTAGTCTTGATACCCATGGTAATGGGATTGCTGAGTCCTCGTGGCTCACATATTACTACAACAATAGTTGCAGGTACAGGTTGTGCGATGATCATGACGCGAGAGCGATGCTTTCTTGCTCTGAGTTCTTCTTCTGCTTCTTCTTCGATCAGGGGATAGGTTCCAGGTCGGCAGCCTGGGCTAGCAGGGTGGATGTCGTTTGAGTATCTGTTTGTGATTCATCCATAGTCGGATGGTGCTCTTATGTATTGTGATGTTGTATTCATGTGGCATTGTATGCCTCATGTATGTATCCCCATCTATTATGTAATGTTGATGTAATGATATCCACCTTGCAAAAGCGTTTCAATATGCGGGTCTATCCTTGGTGGGACCTTCGAGTTCCTTTTGGATAGGGTCGCATATTGGGCGTGACAGCCGGGCAAACCCAACATTTGACCAAAGACATGATTCGGAGCTGATGCATATAAGGCCAAACTCGCGACACCGAACACTCCCGGAGGTATTCGGACTTTGTAACATATACTGGGCTGAGCAATACCCTTGACCCTGTATTTCCAGGTACGTGCTTTGATCTGTCGTGGCGAAATGCCTATAACGCCAATATCCCCTATGGGTGTATTGAATACCCATGGGATGTCAAGCAACAAAAGACAGTAAAGAAGGTTTACACAAGGGCTTAATCTAAAAAGAAACCTTTGAGCGGGGCCCTGCTGCACGTCTACGCCTTTGTCTCCATTGTGCCATATCCTGGAAGGGTGTCGCATGAATAGTGTCTGTAAAAACAAAAACTCATGTGAAAGAGTAAGCATGCGAAAAGTTGGTTATTCTCAATGGATGTTAAAAATATGAGATATTGGCCTATTGATAAGGCAAGCTGAATTTTGGGCTTTATTACATGTTTACAGCCCCTCGTACCATTTATGGGGATATATGTTTAGCACCCAGCTCAGGTTTATCCGGGTTGTTGTTGACGGTGGTGCACTGGACTCGTCTAACCGTGTCCATGGTCTTAACGACCAATCATGTGTTCTAGTGGGAGAGGCCGCTTAGTGTCCGACTAAAAGAGCCGCCGCATACTGCTCTTTGTTTCCGCTAATAGTTATGACACCACATGGACCAGGCATCCTAAGTTTAAGGCAGGTGTAGTTCGGTACTGCGTTAAAGCAAGTGAAGGCCGTTCTTCCGAGTAATGCATGATAACTGCTGCTGAAGGGAGCGATGTCGAAGAGTAGTTCCTCACTTCTGAAGTTGTCGGGAGAACCGAATATCACCTCTAATACAAGGGAGCCCCAGCAGCGGGCCTCAACGCCTGGTATCACTCCGTTAAAGGTGGTGTTACTTTGGCTTATTCTGGATGGGTCTGTCCCCATCTTGCGGATGGTGTCCTGATATATCAGATTAAGACTACTGCCGCCGTCCATTAGGACTCGAGTGAGATGGTATCCATCAATTATTGGGTCGAGCACCAAGGCAGCCGTTCCTCCGTGTCGGATACTGCCCGGGTGGTCCCTGTGATCAAAAGTGATCGGGTAGGCCGCCCAGGGTTTGAATTTGGGGGCAACAAACTCTATGTGAGTTGCGTGGACCATGTTTACTGTTTTGACTTCTGGTGGGGATTTTTTCTGTCCCCCAGTGTTCGGCTGGCGAGGCTCATCCTCGTCTTCGCTTGGCATTTCCCTTCCCTTGTGTTCATCATTTAACTTGTCGGCCTGCTTGAAAACCCAACATTCTCTGTGAGTATGATTTGCAGGTTTTTTGGGGGTGCCATGGATTTGGCACTATCTGTCTAGGACTTTATTCAGGTTGGATGGTCCCTCTTTGCTGCCTTTAAATGGCTTTTTTCTTTGACCGGGTTGCGAGCCCCTGAATCCGGTGTTGACCGTCGTGTTGTCCGGACTATCTTCATTGTTCCGGTGCTTGTTCTTGTTGCGCCATGGCTTCTCGTTGCCATCTCGAATTTCAGATGTGCCTGGGTCACTGGTGCCTCTATGGGCCAACTAGCTGTCTTCACCCGCGCAAAAGCAGGTCATAAGGCTTGTTAAGGCCGCCATCGTCCTTGGCTTTTCTTGGCCAAGGTGTCTGGCCAGCCACTCGTCCCGGATACTATGCTTGAAGGCCGCTAAGGCTTCGGCATCCGGACAGTCAACAATTTGATTCTTCTTAGAGAGAAATCTGTTCCAAAGCTTACGGGCTGACTCTCCGAGCTGTTGTATTATGTGACTTAAATCGTCTGCATACGGAGGTCGGACATAGGTCCCTTGAAAATTGGCCCTGAAAGCATCCTCAAGTTCCTCCCAACTTCCAATTGAGTTTTCTGGGAAGCTTTTCAACCAATGTCGAGCTGGTCCTTTTAACTTGAGGGGAAGGTATTTGATGGCGTGGAGGTCGTCCCCACGAGCCATGTGGATGTGAAGGATAAAATCCTCAATCCAAACCCCAGGGTCTGTCGTTCCGTCGTATGCCTCTATGTTCACGGGTTTGAATCCATGTGGAAATTCGTGATCCGGCACCTCATCGGTGAAGCACAGAGGGTGCACAGCCCCTCTATATCTGGACATGTCGTGGCATGCTATCGGCTGTTGTTGTGTTCGGTGCTGATTCCGAACTGATATTCGATCAGTGTGATTATTTTGGCGACCATAATCCTGCGTCGGAGCATGTCCTCTGGATCCGTAGATGGACCTGGTTGCACCGGCCTTTTTGTCCAGGAGCTCATGTAAATCATGTGCGGTGTCAGTGGCTGCTCTATCGCGGCCATGAACTGGTTGGTCCGGCTGATTGGCCGTATTGTTCTTTGGCGGAGTGGGCTCTACGGCCTCATTGTCGAATTCGGGCAGGAGCTTGCGTTTTGGGTAGCTCTTTGTGTGACGGTCGTCGCCATATTTTCCTTCAGTGTCTAGCACTTTATTCCATCTTCGGTTGAGCGTATCCTGCACAGCCTTAAGCCTTTGCTTCTGCTTCTTTAAGCTCCTCACTGTGGCCATAAGCCTTCTGCGGAGGTTATCTTGTTCCAAACGTTTTTCCGGGATGATGAATGCATCGTCAACCGGACTGTCCTCCTCTCCGGAGGCAGCTTGATGAGTTCGGCCCTTGGGATCGCTGTGATCGGGCGTCTGTTCAGCGTGGCCTGGTTCTTCTTGCTCCATCGTTGGGTTCATATTGTTGCCTTTGGAGTCAACCAGAGTGTCATTTTTCCTTGTGCTGTTATCGCTATTTTTACTGTGACTGGACTTAGAGCGGCGCCTGCGGCGTCGTTTTGGCTTTTGTCCGGGGGGTTTATGCTCCGTTGTATCCTTCTTGTCGCCGCTGTCCTCCTTAGGCGTGTCCACCATGTAAATGTCATATGAGGAAGTGGCAATCCAATGCCCCATGGGCGGTGGTTCCAAATCGTCCCCTGCATCGACGTCCATACCATCGATGTTGTCGGAGTCAAAGTCAAGCATGTCTGTTAGGTCATCGACAGTGGCTATGAAGTGGGTGGTGGGTGGGATGCAATTTTCTTCATCGTCCGTATCCCACTCGGGCCGGACATAGTTCGGCCAAGAGTCTTCTGACAAAGAGAGAGACCTTAATGAATTTAGCACATCGCCAAAGGGGGAGTGCTGAAAGACATCCGCGGCGGTGAACTCCATTACTGGAGCCCAATCGGACTTGATGGGCCCTGGCGTGCGCGGTTCGGAACCCACATCCGGACGCGAGTCCGGGGGTCTGGTGATGCAGATTCCCTTAACGGCGGAATCAGCGTTCGGCTCTACCGCCAAAGAGTATGCGGCCTCCATGGCGGGGTCCATCCACCCATCCTCGGACGGGGCGATCCGCACCAGATTTAGGTCCAGGGCAGATGCAGGGGCGATATCCCGAATACTGTTCGACAGCAGATTTAAGTCGTGCTCGTCGTGACTGTTCGGCGCTCCTGATGCAGGACCGAATCCACCGAAGATCAAATCTCCACAGATATCGGTCGTATAATTCAAGTTTCCAAACCTGACCTGATGGCCAGGGGCGTAGCCATCGATCTGCTCCAGATGGACAAGCGAGTTGGCCCGCAGTGCGAAGGCGCCGAACGCGAAGATCTGTCCGGGGAGAAAAGTCTCACCCTGGACTGCGTTGCTGTTGAAGATTGAAGGAGCCATCGAGCCTTACAGCAACGACACAGAGGAACTCTCAATGAAAGCACCAATGTCGGTGCCAAAACCAGCGGATCTCGGGTAGGGGGTCTCGAACTGTGCATCTAAGGCTAATGGTAACAGGAGACTGGGGACACGATGTTTACCCAGGTTCGGGCCCTCTCGATGGAGGTAATACCCTACTTCCTGCTTGATTGATCTTGATGATATGAGTATTACAAGAGTTGATCTACCACGAGATCGTAGAGGCTAAACCCTAGAAGCTAGCCTATGATTATGATTGTTCTTCTCCTACGGACTAAACCCTCTGGTTTATATAGACACCGGAGGGGGCTAGGGTTACACAAAGTCGGTTACAGAGAAGGAGATCTATCATCTGAATCGCCAAGCTTGCCTTCCACTCAAAGGAGAGTCCCATCCGGACACGGGACGAAGTCTTCAATCTTGTATCTTCATAGTCGAACAGTTCGGCCAAAGTATATAGTCCAGCTGTCCGGATACCCCCTTATCCAGGACTCCCTCACCCGGGGCGGCGCAACACGGCAGTGTGGTGGGCGCGGGGAGCGAGCTTTTGGTCGGGGCCACGGATGGCGGAGGCAGGCTGCTCTACCGTTGGTCGCTGGCTCTTCGGGGAAGATTCCGAATAGTGTCAGCCGGGAGGGAGAAGACGGCCATCAAGCCATCCGGTGTAGCTCGGATAGTACCAAAATAAAATCAAATCGTGTGACCCCAATTTAGTCTTCAGTCAACAGACATGTGACCACTCTCGTACCTTGTTGTTGATCTCTTACGATATTTCTTCAAATCAAAGAGATGTGTCGTTCTTAACATTATGTGTTATCTGCATAATCAGCCACACCATCTTCCGACTCACCGTAGCTGCTCCAACAAGGGAAGCATACACCATAAGGGAGCTATAACCCCCACTCAACAGTTCCCTACATTGAATGCGTGTGCCTGACATGGACAGCTACAACAACTGCAGGGCCATCGACAAGTCAGCACATGATGCTCACTCCTATGGATGGCGGCGAGATAGGTTGTACCCTCATCTTACTTCTGTGCAACATTTATGGCTTTGTTATTCATCTAAGCATGGAAAATAGATTATCACATTTCATTGCATATTCATGTTGATCTCTTATGGGTCTTGTTCAGGAGTTAACGTTGTTCCATAGTTCAGCTAAGATACTTGTTCTTTAGGTAACGTTGTTCCATAGTTATCATCCATCAGCCAATGCTATCCCATAGGCTGGTGATTATAGTATTATACCACTTCTAGTATTACCTATGTTGTTCTTTAATACTGTCGTGTGCCATCTAGTTAATCTCAAGTACAAACGATACATATTCTGTAGCTTTCATCTGTGTTCTCCCTTTAGTTTTTGGGACCTGTTGCTGCTAGTTAACCCCAGTCCTACTATTTATGTCGTCTCCTACAGGCACTCATTACATAAATCTAACTACTAGTTGTCTTCCATGCATGTCAGATATAATTGCACATACTGATATATCCACAAGAACCTCACGGAGCAATGTAAAGGCCAATAAACTTGATGTCAATGATACCCAATATGATGGAACATGTAAATACAGTTCTTCAGAAGACTTGCAGAAAGATGATGAATCCTCTTCACCCCACAAGGTCCTTGCTCTAACTTAACCCGTGATATGGGTACAACATGCATATAATGTCCTCGAGTGTATCTACTCTGTTGCAATGCCATGTGCTTAGCATGTTGATCATGCATGTAAATATGTCATGTCTTCCTGTTTTTTAGTACCTATTCCATTCATCATAACATGTTTTCAAATTCAAGTATTGTCATTCTACTCTATCGCAATGCCATCTGCTTAATATGGACATCATGCTTTTGAATATCTTATGCATTGTTATTCATCAGTATGTACTTCATCTGTCTAACATACCATGTTTTTTTACATTGAAGTGTTGTTCTAGTGCTCTGTTGCAATGCCATCTGAAAGTGCAACTATCCCTGGGTGGTTTTGGTAATGATTTACAACATATAGCTCATTGAACTAATGCCATTACAAGATAAATATTTCAGGAAAGTTCAATGATTGGCATGGCATGGATAAGGAATGTGGACCCCTCAAAATGCTAAGGACAAAAGATTGGCTCAAGCTTCAAAGTCCAAGACTCTACATTTTCCATTTTAGTGATCCAAGATCACATTGAGTCTATAGGAAAGCCAATACTATTAAAAGGGGATGAGGTGTTGCTTAATGGCTTGCTTGCTCAAAATGCTTAGTGATATGCTCCAAAGCCCTCAAACACTTTCTCATATCCACATATGTCCCAAACCTAAAGTCAAACTCGGCCCCACCGATTTGATCTATCCGGCACCACCGAGTTCATTTGACATAGCCATTGCCAGAAACCCTAGTCTTTTCGGTCTCACCGATAGGGATCTCGGTCTCACCGAGATGGGATTGCAAACTCTCTGTTTCCCTTCGTAACATTTTGGTCCAACCGAAGTGAGCGATCGGTCTCACCGAGTCTGCAATGCAAACTCTCTGTTTCCTTTTTGTAACGCTTCGGTCCCACCGAGACGAGCGAATCGGTCCCATCGAGTTTGCCTGACCAACTCTCTGGTTTGCTTATTACCAAAGTCGGTCCAACAGAGTTTGAGTAATCGGTCCAACTGAGATTACGTTATGCCCTAACCCTAATGATATCGGTCCCACCGAGATGCATGTCGGTCCCACCGAAATTGTCTAACGGTCACATATGAACTGAATCGGTCCGACCGAGATTTTTGATCCGGTCCAACCGAGTTTGGTGTAATGTGTGTAACGGTTAGATTCTGTGTGGAGGCTATATATGCCCCTCCACCCTCTCCTCCTTTATGAGGGAAGCCATCAGATTATGCCTGCACTTCCACTATCCATTTTCTGAGAGAGAGCCACCTACTCATGTGTTGAGACCAAGACATTCCATTCCTACCATATGAATGTTGATCTCTAGCCTTCCCCAAGTTGCTTTCCACTCAAATCAGCTTTCCACCAGATCCAATCCTATGAGAGTGAGTTGAGTGTTGGGGAGACTATCATTTTGAAGCACAAGAGCAAGGAGTTCATCAACAACACACCATATATTACCTTTTGGAGAGTGGTGTCTCCTAGATTGATTAGGTGTCACTTGGGAGCCTCCGACAAGATTGTGGAGTTGAACCAAGGAGTTTATAAGGGCAAGGAGATTGCCTACTTCATGAAGATCTACCCTAGTGAGGCAAGTCCTTCATGGGCGATGGCCATGGTGGGATAGACAAGGTTGCTTATTCATGGACCCTTCATGGGTGGAGCCCTCCGTGGACTCGCGCAGCCGTTACCCTTCGTGGGCTGAAGTCTCCATCAACATGGATGTACGATAGCACCACCTATCGGAACCACGACAAAAACGTTCGTGTCTCCTATTGCGTTTGCACTCTCCAAACCCCTCCCTTTACATTCTTGCAAGTTGCATGCTTTAATTTCCGCTTCTTATATACTCATTGCATGCTTGCTTGAATTGTGTTAAGATTGCTTGACTTGTGCTAAGTTGTTAAAATCTGCCAAGAACTAAAATTGGGGAAAGGCTAAGTTTTTATTTGGTCAAGTAGTCTAATCACCCTCCCCCCTCTAGACATACTTTCGATCCTACAATTGGTATCAGAGCTTTGGTCTCCATTTGCCTTGATTTCCATAGCTTTTGCTGATCATAGCCTTGGTTTCACAACCTAGGAGAGTATGGCGTCTAGCGAGGGAAATTACCACCGTAGAGGTCCTTATTTTGATGGTACTAATTTTGCTAGTTGGAAGCATAAGATGAAAATGCATATTCTTGGACATAACCCCGCCGTTTGGGCTATTGTGTGTATTGGTTTGCAAGGTGAATTCTTTGATGGGAGAGAACCAAACCATGAAGCTACCGTGGAAGAGTTGAAGATGCTGCAATACAATGCTCAAGCTTGTGATATCCTCTTCAATGGATTATGCCCCGAAGAATTCAACAAAATCAGTCTTGAGAATGCAAAGGAAATTTGGGATACTTTGATTGATATGCATGAAGGTACCGACTCCTTCAAGGAATCCAAATTGGATGTGCTTCAAAGTCAACTTGACAAGTTCAAAATGAAGGATGGTGAAGGTATCGCTGAAATGTACTCTAGGCTTGCTCTCATCACAAATGAGATTGCGGGCTTAGGAAGTGAAGAGATGACCGACAAATTCATCATCAAGAAGATCCTAAGAGCCTTGGATGGAAAATATGATACCGTGTGCACATTGATCCAAATGATGCCCAACTACAAAGATCTCAAGCCAACAGAAGTCATTGGAAGAATTGTTGCTCATGAGATGTCACTCAAGGATAAGGAAGAGCTTCACAACAAGTCAAGTGGTGCATACAAAGCCTCATGTGATGCTCCTATATCATCAAGTGAGAAACAAACCTTCAATGATGAATTGAGCTTAATGGTGAAAAACTTCAACAAGTTCTACAAGAGTAGAAGCAAGGAAAGAAGCTCCAAGTCAAGGTCCTACAATGACAAAAGATCTTCGAGTCGTGAACTAAATTGTTACAATTGTGGAAGACCCGGACACTATTCCAATGAATGTACGACTCCTTACAAAAGGAGAGAAGATTCACCCAAAAGGAGAAGTAGAAGAGATGAATCACCACCAAGAGAGAGGAGGAGTAGAGACGATCACTATGAACGAAGAACCTCCCAGAGAAGCAAGGATTTAGAAAGGAAGGACAAATCATCAAAGAGCTACACAAAGCAAAGACATCAAGCTCATGTTGGTGAATGGGTGTCCGGCTCCGACTCCGACCATCACTCCGAGAGAAGCTATCACTCCGACTCCGAACATACTCAAGATGAAGGTGTTGCCGGTCTAGCACTTGTGTCAACCAACTCCTACGACATATTTGACTCACCAAATGAAGGAATTGGAAGATGCTTCATGGCTAAAGTCCCAAAGGTATCACACCCCAAGTATGTTGATTTCAATAGTGATGAAGATGATTTTTTGGTAGATGATGATTTACTTGTTGACAACTCTAGTGATGAATACTATGATGAAACGTCAATTAATTATGCTAAGCAAGATAAAATGAATGACAATGATAAGGAGAAGATTGAGCGCCTAACTAAAGAACTAAACACTCTTAAGTTAGCTCATGAAACTACCTTGGAATATCATCGAGAACTTTTAAAGACTCGTGAGAAGTTACGCTTTGAACAGCTCAACCTTGAGCAGGAAAATAGTCTATTGAAGGGAATTATAAAGAAGGGTGTCTACAAAATTCTTGCCGGGAGTAAGCAATTCGAAGAAATTGTACGCAAGCAAGGAAGGCACCAGAAGAATCAATGTGTTGGTTTTGAACGAAAGTTCAACACCAATGGAGTTGAGTGGGAAGAAGATCAATACCCCAAGATGAAGTTTGTTCCCCAACAAGAGAAGTATGATTCTACTTCTTTCCAAGGGACACAAGCTCAAGATGATCCTCCACCACAAGGCCACAAGCAAAAAGGCAAGGACAAGCTTCAAGAGGAGATTGATGCACTTGAATAAGCTCCCAAGGCCTTGGTCAAGTGGGTTCCCAAGACTTCATCAAGTTCTACTTCATCAAGTTCTACTACTACCCCAAGGATTCCCATCAAGATGATGTGGAACCCGAAGAAGAAGTAGAGAGTTCTTGAGGGTGACTCCGCTAACATTCTTCACTCATATCATTTTGGCGAGGACAAGTGCAATCTACTTCCACATCATGCACTAGTTCAAGGAGTCACAAACCCTCTTGTAAGTAAGACAAGGGACAAGGTAACCTAATGCTTTCATGGACATCATCTTGTGTGTGCATCACTCTATGTCTATGGATATCCTTGTTTGTTCCTTGTGGGACTAACCCGTGTAGGTATTGAAAGTGCAACTCACTCCAATGGACTGCTCCAACAGATCTACAGCAACATTGGGCATCCACATCTTCAACACCTACATGAAGTCATCATCGACAAAACCCAAGGTTAGTTCATCCCTCTTAAGGGGGGGATCTCACATCTAGGGGGAGCTTTACTCTAGAGAATTGAGCTAAAGCAACTCTAATGATGTGAACACAACAATGCTTTATGTAAAAGTGGTAACCCCACTTGTGCTTAAACGATGAGTATGACCTATGATCAAATGTTCTCATTTGACTCCTAAGTCAACATACTCATATATAGATGACCTAGTCATCACCAATCATTTGATAGATGCTAGTATTGTTTGTGCATGCTTTGTCACATATTTATTTGCCATTTTATTGTGTGAGCATGTCATCTGCATATTTTACTCATTCGAGGACATCCACTTGTTGCTTTGTTTTTTTGGCTTTTTTTCTCTTTTGCCAAGTGGATGGACAAGAATGCCTAAGAACCTTCTCTAGCTATCTATGCTTTTCTCATCTCAAACTCTATTCATGCCACATCACAAAGTTTGATCAAGTCAGATTCAAACCACTCTGTGTGAGGAGCACTCGGAGTCCCCGATTTGTCATAGACTTAAACTTCCAAAACCTCTTTGTGCATTTCGGTCTGACCGAGAAATCCATTTCGGTCACACCGAGTTCACTAAGTTGATCTAGGTTTTCATCTCGGTGCAACCGATTGGAACACTTCGGTCACACCGAGTTGCAGCAACCGCTTGCGATTCTGCAATCTCGGTGCCAGCAAATTGTTCCACTCGGTCAAACCGACAGGGTCGGGATATAAATACCCACGGGTGAGATTTTGGAAATTACTTCAAATCCCCTTAGCCTGCCCGTGTCCTGCTCTGCCTCCTCAGGTCTCCGGATCGTCTTCTCGCCGCCGACGACCTCCCACCGTTGGAATCTGCCACCATCGACGTAATCTGCTCTGCCGTCGTCGCCGTAGCGAACACTTGCCGCCCTAGGGTACATGTTCGACCCCTTGTGGTTTATTTTTTCACTCCGATTCCTAGCACAAGGACAATGCCATGATTCGTGCCACGTATGAGATTAATCTATCCAGCTAAAACATCCTTAGGTCTAGATTGATTCAAAAAAATTAGGTTTAGCTCTCCACAGAATTCATCTCGGACCGACCGAACTGCAGAAATCGGTCTCACCGATTTGGCTTAGGCCATTGCACATGCGCTTTTCGGTCTGACCGAAACGTGCAAATCGGTGTGACCAAGTTCAAGATTCTGTGAAACCCTAGCAATCTCGATGCCACCAAACTATGACTCGTCCCAACCGAGTTCACTAGTTTAGGTTCCAAGTGTTGCTTCGGTCTCACCGAGTTTGTTAATTCGGTAGCTCTGAGATCACTTCTATAGAGAACTAAAACTAAGTTTTTGACTCAATTTATTTTGCAAAAACCTCTGTACTTTGTGATGCTCATCTACTCTACCTCATCTAGAACCTATTCATAGGGTCAGCTGATAGTTGCCTGCAAGATGTCTGATCAGAGTGACAGCCAGAACAAGTCTGAATAGCTAGGTCAATTGAGTGAGGGCACTAGTCCCTCCAGCAGCTATGATGAGGGCATCAGGAGTACACCTAGTAACTTGCCCAAGGCAGCTACTAGAACAAGGAATAAGAGAACATCTGATTCTGAGGATGAAGACTACATTGCAGCTGAGGATGAGGCCACTTCCAAGAAGAAGATGGTGAAGAAAGAGTTTGGCACTGCTGCATCAACGAAGCTAGGCATGAAAAGAAAAGCTCCAGCCAAAAGAGTTCCTATGTTAAAGGTCAGAGCATCCACTCAAGAAAATTTGGGATCTGAACCCAAAAAGGCTATTGCAAAAGGGAAAGGGAAGGAAAGAAAGAGAGGGAGATGGTGCAAGAGAGTTGACCCAATGGCAGAATTTGAGAAGCACTCTTCCGATGAGGTAGATGAAGAGGAAGAGGATGCTACTCCAGCTCCTAAGGCTCAAAAGCTGATGGGAGATGCTATTAAGTCAGGGGTTGCTTCCAAGCGCAAACCTGCTCCCAAAGCTACTGCTCCAGTTCCAAAGACTGCACCCAAGAGGAGTACAAGGAATATACCTGCTAAGGAAAAGAACAAGGCCCTAGTGCTTGAAGTGGAAGAGGAAGAAGCTGAAGCCCAAGTGCTAAGGAAGCTCAAGCCAAAGATTCCAGATCATAATGATGCACATCCTATTGCAGAGGACATGAAACTCAGAAAGGATGCAGGTCTGAGACTCTGGAGACAGTCTGACCCATATGCTATAAGGAGAAGAACTGTTGTGGACTACAGGTTTCACACTAAGGAACAGCAGGACTTCTATGAAACTGTTTTGCTTGACAAGAAGCCTATAGTATGTGACATGAGAAGGATTGATTGGACATATATCAAGGAAAATGAAGAGCACTTCCCAGGTGTGCTTGATAGCTTCAAGGCTTGTGAGGTTGACCAGTTTGTTGGCCAGAAGCTTGCCAAATGGAATGATAAGCTGATCATGCAATTCTATTCCACTGCTCACTTCTATCCAGATGGCAGGATTGTATGGATGTCTGAGGGTACAAGGTACCAATCCACAGTTGATGAGTGGGCCAAATTGATCAATGCTCCAGAAACTCATGAGGATGACCTAGATGTCTATGCAAAGAAGAAGAAGGATCACAACTCTATGGACAACATGTACAAAGAGATTCCAGATGAAGATCTTGAGACTCACAAGTTTGGCTCTGTGAAGCATTTGCTGGCAGGGCTGTCTACTACCAATACCATTCTGAGGCACACACTTTTCCCAAAATCAGGAGATCACAGAATGATAACAGGACACTCCATCAACTTGTTGCATATATTTGATGTCCCTCAAAAGTTCAAAGTGATGAGCTTGATTGTTGAGACAATCAAGAGGACAACTATAGATCAGAAGAGATCTTGTGGGTATGCTCCACATATTCAGGTGCTTATCAACTCCAAGATGGGCACAGGCACATATTTGTTGGACAAAGAGCATTTACCCCTCTATCCAGACTTTGAGGACAACACTGTTATCATGAATGAAAAAGATCCATCATCAGTGCAAGCACATGAGAAGAGAGAGAAGGCAAGGGCAGAGAAAGCTGCAAGGATGCAAATAGCTGAAGAGGCTGTTGGGGAACATTGCAGAAAATAAAAAAATTCTATGCTTTCACCCAGATCAATCTATGAGTTCATCTAGCAACGAGAGAAAGGAGTGCATCTACATACCCTTGTAGATCGCGAGCGGAAGCGTTCAAGAGAACGTGGTTGAGTGAGTCGTACTCGTCATGATCCAAATCACCGATGATCCTAGTGTTGAACGGACAGCACCTCCGCGTTCAACACACGTACGGTTGAGGAAGACGTCTCCTCCTTCTTGATCCAGCAAGGGGAAGGAGAGGTTGATGGAGATCCAGCAGCACGACGGCGTGGTGGTGGATGCAGCAGCGATCTCGGCAGGGCTTCGCCAAGCTTCTACGAGAGGGAGAGGTGTAGCAAGGGGAGAGGGAGGCGCCACATGGGTGAGGCTGCCCTCCCTCCCCCCCTCTTTATATAGGCCCCCTAGGGGGGCCGGCCCTAGGAGATGGGATCTCCAAGGGGGGGGGCGGCGGCCAAGGGGGTGGCTTGCCCCCCAAGGCAAGTGGAGGCGCCCCCCACCCCTAGGGTTTCCAACCCTAGGCACAGGGGGGTGCACTAGCCCACTAGGGGCTGGTTCCCCTCCCACTTCAGCCCATGGGGCCCTCCGGGATAGGTGGCCCCACCCAGTGGACCCCCGCGACCCTTCCGGTGGTCCCGGTACAATACCGGTGACCCTGGAAACTTTCCCGATGGCCGAAACTGCACTTCCTATATATAATTCTTCACCTCCGGACCATTCTGGAACTCCTCGTGGCGTCCGGGATCTCATCCGGGACTCCGAACAACTTTTGGGTTACTGCATACTCATATCTCTACAACCCTAGCGTCACCGAACCTTAAGTGTGTAGACCCTACGGGTTCGGGAGACATGCAGACATGACCGAGATGCCTCTCCGGTAAATAACCAACAGCAGGATCTAGTTACCCATGTTGGCTCCCACATGCTCCTCGATGATCTCATTGGATGAACCACGATGTCGAGGATTCAATCAATCACGTATACAATTCCCTTTGTCAATCGGTACGTTACTTGCCCGAGACTCGATCGTCGGTATCCCAATACCTCGTTTAATCTCGTTACCGGCAAGTCACTTTAATCGTACCGTAATGCATGATCCCGTGACCAGACACTTGGTCACATTGAGCTCATTATGATGATGCATTACCGAGTGGGCCCAGAGATACCTCTCCGTCATACGGAGTGACAAATCCCAGTCTTGATTCGTGCCAACCCAACAGACACTTTCGGAGATACCCGTAGTGCACCTTTATAGTCACCCAGTTACGTTGTGACGTTTGGCACACCCAAAGCACTCCTACGGTATCCGGGAGTTGCACAATCTCATGGTCTAAGGAAATGCTACTTGACATTTGGTAAAGCTCTAGCTAAACGAACTACACGATCTTTGAGCTATGCTTAGGATTGGGTCTTGTCCATCACATCATTCTCCTAATGATTTGATCCTGTTATCAATGACATCCAATGCCCATAGTCAGGAAACCATGACTATCTGTTGATCAACAAGCTAGTCAACTAGAGGCTTACTAGGGACATGTTGTGGTCTATGTATTCACACGTGTATTACGATTTCCGGATAACACAATTATAGCATGAATAACAGACAATTATCATGAACAAAGAAATATAATAATAACCATTTTATTATTGCCTCTAGGGCATATTTCCAACAGTCTCCCACTTGCACTAGAGTCAATATTCTAGTTACATTGTGATGAATCGAACACCCATAGCGTTCTGGTGTTGATCATGTTTTGCTCTAGGGAGAGGTTTAGTCAACGAATCTGCTACATTCAGGTCCGTATGTACTTTACAAATATCTATGTCTCCATCTTGAACATTTTCATCTTTGGAGTTGAAGCGACGCTTGATGTGCCTGGTCTTCTTGTGAAACCTGGGCTCCTTGGCAGTGCAATAGCTCCAGTGTTGTCACAGAAGAGTGCGGTCGGCCCCGACACATTGGGTATGACTCCTAGGTCGGTGATGAACTCCTTCACCCAGATTGCTTCATGCGCTGCCTCCGAGGCTGCCATGTACTCTGCTTCACATGTAGATCCCGCCACGACGCTTTGCTTGCAACTGCACCAGCTTACTGCCCCACCATTCAAAATATACACGTATCCGGTCTATGACTTAGAGTCATCCAGATCTGTGTCGAAGCTAGCATCGACGTAACCCTTTACGATGAGCTCTTCGTCACCTCCATAAACGAGAAACATATCCTTAGTCCTTTTCAGGTACTTTAGGATGTTCCTGACCGCTTTCTAGTGTTCCATGCCGGGATTACTTTGGTACCTTCCTACCAAACTTACGGCAAGGTTTACATCAGGTCTAGTACACAGCATGGCATACATAATAGACCATATAGCTGAGGCATAGGGGATGACACTCATCTTTTCTCTATCTTCTGCCGTGGTCGGGCATTGAGCTGAGCTCAATTTCACACCTTGCAACACAGGCAAGAACCCCTTCTTGGACTGATGTATATTGAACTTCTTCAATATCTTATCAAGGTATGTGCTTTGTGAAAGATCTATGAGGCGTCTCGATCTATCCCTATAGATCTTGATGCCTAATATGTAAGCTGCTTCTCCAAGGTCCTTCATTGAAAAACACTTATTCAAGTAGGCCTTAATGCTGTCCAAAAGTTCTATATCATTTCCCATCAAAAGTATGTCATCTACATATAATATGAGAAATGCTATAGAGCTCCCACTCATTTCTTGTAAACGCAGGCTTCTCCATAAGTCTGCATAAACCCAAACGCTTTGATCATCTCATCAAAGCGAATGTTCCAACTCCGAGATGCTTGCACCAGCCCATAAATGGATCGTTGGAGTTTGCGTACCTTGTTAGCATTCTCAAGGTTGACAAAACCTTCCGGCTGCATCATATACAGTTCTTCCTTAAGATGGCTGTTAAGGAATGCCATTTTGACATCCATTTGCCATATCTCATAATCATAGTATGTGGCAATTGCTAACATGATTCGGACGGATTTCAGCTTTGCTACGAGAGAGAAAGTCTCATCATAGTCAACCCCTTGAACTTGTCGATAACCCTTAGCAACAAGTCGAGCTTTATAGATGGTAACATTACCATCCGCGTCCGTCTTCTTCTTAAAGATCCATTTGTTTTCTATCGCTCGCCGATCATCGGGCAAGTCTGTCAAAGTCCATCCTTCGTTTTCATACATGGATCCTATCTCGGATTGCATGGCTTCAAGCCATTTGTTGGAATCTGGGCCTGCCATCGCTTCTTCATAGTTTGAAGGTTCACCGTTGTCTAACAACATGATTTCCAGGACAGGGTTGCCATACCACTCTGGTGTGGAACATGTCCTCGTGGACCTACGAAGTTCAGTAGTAACTTGATCCGAAGTACCTTGATCATCATCATTAACTTCCTCTTCAGTTGGTGTTGGCACCATAGGAACATCTTCCTCCCACTTACTTCTCTCGGGAGAAACTCTTTCTCCAGAAAGGACCCGTTTTTGGCAACAAAGATCTTGCCTTCGGATCTGAGGTAGAAGGTATACCCAATGGTTTCCTTAGGGTATCCTATGAAGACACATTTTTCCGACTTGGGTTCGAGCTTTTCAGGTTGAAGTTTCTTGACATAAGCATCGCATCCCCAAACTTTTAGAAACGACATCTTAGGTTTCTTCCCAAACCATAATTCATACGGTGTCGTCTCAACGGATTTAGACAGTGCCCTATTTAAAGTGAATGTAGTTGTCTCTAGAGCGTATCCCCAAAATGATAGCGGTAAATCGGTAAGAGACATCATAGATCGCACCATATCCAATAAAAGTGCGATTACGATGTTCGGACACACCATTACACTGAGGTGTTCCAGGCGGCGTGAGTTGTGAAACGATTACACATTTCCTTAAGTGCGTACCAAATTCGTGACTTAAATATTCTCCTCCACGATCTGATCGTAAGAACTTTATCTTTTGGTCACGTTGATTCTCTACCTCATTCTGAAATTCCTTGAACTTTTCAAAGGTCTTAGACTTGTGCTTCATGAAGTAGACATACCCATATCTACTCAAGTCGTCAGTGAGAGTGAGAACATAACGATATCCTCCGCGAGCCTCAACGCTCATTGGACCGCACACATCAGTATGTATGATTTCCAATAAGTTGGTTGCTCGCTCCATTGTTCCGGAGAACGGAGTCTTGGTCATTTTGCCCATGAGGCATGGTTCGCATGTGTCAAATGATTCATAATCGAGAGACTCTAAAAGTCCATCAGCATGGAGCTTCTTCATGCGCTTGACACCAATGTGACCAAGGCGGCAGTGCCACAAGTATGTGGGACTATCGTTATCAACCTTACATCTTTTGGCATTCACACTATGAATATGTGTAACATCATGTTCGAGATTCATTAAGAATAAACCATTGACCATCGGGGCATGACCATAAAACATATCTCTCATATAAATAGAACAACCATTATTCTCGGATTTAAATGAGTAGCCATCTCGTATTAAACAAGATGCAGATACAATGTTCATGCTCAAAGCTGGCACTAAATAACAATTATTGAGGTTTAAAACTAATCTCGTAGGTAAATGTAGAGGTAGTGTGCCAACGGCGATCACATCGACCTTGGAACCAGTCCCAACGCGCATTGTCACCTCGTCCTTCGCTAGTCTCCGCTTATTCTGTAGCTCCTGCTTTGAGTTACAAATGTGAGCAACCGCACCGATATCAAATACCCAGGAGCTACTACGAGTACTGGTAAGGTACACATCAATTACATGTATATCACATATACCTTTAGTGTTACCGGCCTTCTTGTCCGCTAAGTACTTGGGGCAGTTCCGCTTCCAGTGACCACTTCCCTTGCAATAAAAGTACTCAGTCTCAGGCTTGGGTCCATTCCTTGGCTTCTTCCCGGCAACTGGCTTACCGGGTGCGGCAACTCCCTTGCCGTCCTTCTTGAAGTTCTTCTTACCCTTGCCTTTCTTGAACTTAGTGGTTTTATTCACCATCAACACTTGATGTTCCTTTTTGATCTCTACCTCCGCTAATTTTAGCATTGAATATACCTCAGGAATGGTCTTTTGCATCCCCTGCATATTGAAGTTCATCACAAAGCTCTTGTAGCTCGGTGGAAGCGACTGAAGGATTCTGTCAATAACCGTGTCATCCGGGAGGTTAATGTCCAGCTGGGACGGGCGGTTGTGCAACCCAGACATTTTGAGTATGTGCTCACTGACAGAACTATTTTCCTCCATCTTACAACTAAAGAACTTGTCGGAGACTTCATATCTCTCGACCCGGGCATGAGCTTGGAAAACCATTTTCAGCTCTTCGAACATCTCATATGCTCCGTGTTGCTCAAAACGCTTTTGGAGCCCTGGTTCTAAGTTGTAAAGCCTGCTGCACTAAACGAGGGAGTAATCATCAGCACGAGACTGCCAAGCGTTCATAACGTCTTGGTTCTCTGGGATGGGTGCTTCACCTAGCGGTGCTTCTAGGACATAATCTTTCTTGGCAGCTATGAGGATGATCCTCAGGTTCCTGACCCAGTCCGTATAGTTGCTGCCATCATCTTTCAGCTTGGTTTTCTCTAGGAACGCGTTGAAGTTGAGGGTAACATGGGCCATTTGATCTACAAGACATATTGCAAAGATTTTAGACTAAGTTCATGATAACTAAGTTCATCTAATCAAATTATTCAATGAACTCCCACTCAGATTAGACATCCCTCTAGTCATCTAAGTGAAACATGATCCGAGTCAACTAGGCCGTGTCCGATCATCACGTGAGACGGACTAGTCGACATCGGTGAACATCTCCATGTTGATCGTATCTTCTAGACGACTCATGCTCGACCTTTCGGTCCTCCGTGTTTCGAGGCCATGTCTGTACATGCTAGGCTCGTCAAGTCAACCTAAGTGTATTGCGTGTGTAAATCTGGCTTACACCCGTTGTATTCGAATGTTAGGATCTATCACACCTGATCATCACCTGGTGCTTCGAAACAACGAACCTTCGCAACGGTGCACAGTTAGGGGGAACTCTTTCTTGAAATTATTGCGAGGGATCATCTTATTTAAGCTACCATTGTTCTAAGCAAATAAGATGAAAAACATGATAAACATCACATGCAATCAAATAGTGACATGATATGGCCATTATCATATTGCTCCTTTGATCTCCATCTTCGGGGCGCCATGATCATCTTCGTCACCGGCATGACACCGTGATCTCCATCATCGTGTCTTCATGAAGTTGTCACGCCAACGATTACTTCTACTTCTATGGCTAACGTGTTTAGCAATAAAGTAAAGCAATTTACATGGCGTTATTCAATGACACGCAGGTCATACAAAAATAAAGACAACTCCAATGGCTCCTGTCGGTTGTCATACTCATCGACATGCAAGTCGTGATTCCTATTACAAGAACATGATCTCATACATCACATATATATCATTCATCACAACTTTTGGCCATATCACATCACAAAACACATGCTGCAAAAACAAGTTAGACGTCCTCTAATTGTTGTTGCATGTTTTTACGTGGCTGCAATAGGGTTCTAGCAAGAACGTTTTCTTACCTACGTGAAAGCCACAACATGATATGCCAACTTCTATTTACCCTTCATAAGGACCCTTTTCGTCGAATCCGCTCCAACTAAAGTGGGAGAGACAGACACCCGCTAGCCACCTTATGCAACTAGTGCATGTCAGTCGGTGGAACCTGTCTCACGTAAGCGTACGTGTAAGGTCGGTCTGGGCCTCTTCATCCCACGATACCGCCGAAGCAAAATAAGACTAGTAGTGGCAAGAAAGTTGACAATATCTACACCCACAACAAATTGTGTTCTACTCGTGCAAAGAGAACTACACATAGACCTAGCTCTGGTACCACTGTTGGGGAACGTTGCAGAAAATAAAAAATTCTACGCTTTCACCCAGATCAATCTATGAGTTCATCTAGCAACAAGAGAAAGGAGTGCATCTACATACCCTTGTAGATCGCGAGTGGAAGCGTTCAAGAGAACGGGGTTGAGGGAGTCGTACTCGTCGTGATCCAAATCACCGATGATCCTAGTGCTGAACGGACAGCACCTCCGCGTTCAACACACGTACGGTTGAGGAAGACGTCTCCTCCTTCTTGATCCAGCAAGGGGGAGGAGAGGTTGATGGAGATCCAGCAGCACGACGGCGTGGTGGTGGATGCAGCAGCGATCTCGGCAGGGCTTCGCCAAGCTTCTACGAGAGGGAGAGGTGTAGCAAGGGGAGAGGGAGGCACCAAGAGCATGGGTGCGGCTGCCCTCCCTCCCCCCTCTTTATATAGGCCCCCTGGGGGGCGCCGGCCCTAGGAGATGGGATCTCCAAGGGGGGGCGGCCAAGGGGGTGGCTTGCCCCCAAGGCAAGTGGATGCGCCCCCCACCCCTAGGGTTTCCAACCCTAGGCGCAGGGGGGGCAAGGGGGGCACACCAGCCCACCAGGGGCTGGTTCCCCTCCCACTTCAGCCCATGGGGCCCTCCGGGATAGGTGGCCCCACCCGGTGGACCCCCGAGACCCTTCCGGTGGTCCCGGTACAATACTGGTGAGCCCCGAAACTTTCCCGATGGCCGAAACTGCACTTCCTATATATAATTCTTCACCTCCGGACTATTCTGGAACTCCACGTGACGTCCGGGACTTCGAACAACTTTTGGGTTACTGCATACTCATATCTCTACAACCCTAGCATCACCGAACCTTAAGTGTGTAGACCCTACGGGTTCGGGAGACATGCAGACATGACCGAGACGCCTCTCCGGTCAATAACCAACAACAGGATCTGGATACCCATGTTGGCTCCCACATGCTCCTCGATGATCTCATCGGATGAACCACGATGTCGAGGATTCAATCAATCCCTTATACAATTCCCTTTGTCAATCGGTACGTTACTTGCCCGAGACTCGATCGTCGGTATCCCAATACCTCGTTTAATCTCGTTACCGGCAAGTCACTTTACTCGTACCGTAATGCATGATCCCGTGACCAGACACTTGGTCACATTGAGCTCATGATGATGATGCATTACCGAGTGGGCCCAGAGATACCTCTCCGTCATGCAGAGTGACAAATCCCAGTCTCGATTCGTGCCAACCCAACAGACACTTTTGGAGATACCCGTAGTGCACCTTTATAGTCACCCAGTTACATTGTGATGTTTGGCACACCCAAAGCACTGCTACGGTATCCGGGAGTTGCACAATCTCATGGTCTAAGGAAATGATACTTGACATTTGGAAAAGCTCTAGCTAAACGAACTACATGGTCTTTGAGCTATGATTAGGATTGGGTCTTGTCCATCACATCATTCTCCTAATGATTTGATCCTGTTATCAATGACATCCAATGCCCATAGTCAGGAAACCATGACTATCTGTTGATCAACAAGCTAGTCAACTAGAGGCTTACTAGGGACATGTTGTGGTCTATGTATTCACACGTGTATTATGATTTCCGGATAACACAATTATAGCATGAATAACAGAAAATTATCATGAACAAAGAAATATAATAATAACCATTTTATTATTGCCTCTAGGGCATATTTCCAACAGAGGCATCTCAGGTATTCTTGAAGAGCAAGCAAGATCAGCTTGGATATCTGATTGCCTCCACCCTGAGGATTGAGAAGGGCTTGTCCACCCTGACTCAAAACCAGGAGAGCTTGGAGAGGATCATTGAGCAGAAATTCTATGATCTTGATGTCAAGGTAACTGAGATTCAGTCAGTAGTTGAGCAACTTCAGGAGGAAGTGGAGGAGAAGAAGGGCAAGTCTACTACAGATGCTTTCACTAGAGTGCCCAGGAGTCAGAGGTCTGCTACAGTGCATGTTCTAGACACAAGAGCTACTACATCTCCACCAGCAGCCACAACTTCAATGCCACCAGCTCTAGTTTCAGCTCCACCAGCTCCAGCTACATCTACAGAAGCTTCTGACCTTGGAGTCATCTCTACACCACCTCATGGAGACCAAGCTTGAGAGATGCATAGCACTATGCATATTTATCACTTTTTGGTAACTTGTTGCCAAAGGGGGGGAATATGTATAGATCATAGTCTTCGAGAGGGAGAGTGTTGTTTTTTGGTCTCTCTTTGCTTTATTTGCTTGACCTTGATTGTGTGTTTGCTAGATACACTATGTCTTTTGTGAGATACTTGGATGATCATGTGTTTGATCATATGCTACCCTTAATGTGTGCTTGAATGACATTATCTTTCATATCTATCTATGATCATTCACTTTGCTTGGTGATGAGTGCATGTTTTCAATTATTATCATTTTGAGCGCTCCACCAAGATGTATGTGACATGGAAGAGTAACCCATGATCCTAACACATTGTGCATTTGCAGTCCAAAGCAAATTTTTAAATAATGCACAAATTTAGGGGGAGCTCTTGCTTGTTACATACTTCTCAAAGCGATGATGTATTTCAATCTTATTATCTCTTATCGAAGCTTTGATCTATATGTTGTCATCAATTACCAAAAGGGGGGAGATTGAAAGTGCAACTATCCCTGGGTGGTTTTGGTAATGATTTACAACATATACCTCATTGAATTAATGCCATTATAAGATAAATATATCGGGAAATTTCAATGATTGGCATGGCATGGATAAGGAATGTGGACTCCTCAAAATGCTAAGGACAAAAGATTGGCTCAAGCTTCAAAGTCCAAGAGTCTACATTTTCCATTTTAGTGATCCAAGATCACATTGAGTCTATAGGAAAGCCAATACTATTAAAAGGGGTTGAGGTGTTGCTTAATGGCTCGCTTGCTCAAAATGCTTAGTGATATGCTCCAAAGCCCTCAAACACTTTCTCATATCCGCATATGTCCCAAGCCTAAAGTCAAACTCGGCCCCACCGATTTGATCTATCCGGCGCCACTGAGTTCATTTGAATAGCCACTGCCAGAAACCCTAGTCTTTTCGGTCTCACTGATAGGGATCTCAGTCTCACCTAGATGGGATTGCAAACTCTCTGTTTCCCTTCGTAACATTTCGGTCCAACCGAAATGAGCGATCGGTCCCACTGAGTCTGCAATGCAAACTCTCTGTTTCCTTTTTGTAATGTTTCGGTCCCACCGAGATGGGCGAATCGGTCCCACCGAGTTTGCCTGACCAACTCTCTGGTTTGCTTATTACCAAAGTCGGTCCAACCAAGTTTGAGTAATCGGTCCAACCGAGATTACATTATGCCCTAACCCTAATGATATCGGTCCCACCAAGATGCATGTCGGTTCCATCGATATTGTCTAACGGTCACATATGAACTGAATCGGTCCGACTGAGATTTTTGATCCAGTCCAACCGAGTTTTGTGTAATGTGTGTAACGGTTAGATTTCATGTGGAGGCTATATATACCCCTCCACCCTCTCCTCCTTCATGAGGGAAGCCATCAGATTATGCCTACACTTCCACTATCCATTTTCTGAGAGAGGGCCACCTACTGATGTGTTGAGACCAAGACATTCCATTCCTACCATATGAATCTTGATCTCTAGCCTTCCCCAAGTTGCTTTCCACTCAAATCAGCTTTCCACCAAATCCAATCCTATGAGAGTGAGTTGAGTTCATCAACAACAGCAAGGAGTTCATCAACAACACACCATCTATTACCTTTTGGAGAGTGGTGTCCCCTATATTGGTTAGGTGTCACTTGGGAGCCCCCAACAAGATTGTGGAGTTGAACCAAGGAGTTTGTAAGGGCAAGGAGATCGCCTACTTCGTGAAGATCTACCCTAGTGAGGCAAGTCCTTCATGGGCGATGGCCATGGTGGGATAGACAAGGTTGCTTCTTCATGGACCCTTCATGGGTGGAGCCCTCCGTGGACTCGCGCAGTCGTTACCCTTCGTGGGTTGAAGTCTCCATCAACGTGGATGTACGATAGCACCACCTATCGGAACCATGACAAAAACATCTGTGTCTCCTATTGCGTTTGCACTCTCCAAATCCCTCCCTTTACATTATTCCAAGTTGCATGCTTTACTTTCCGCTGCTTATATACTCATTGCATGCTTGCTTGAATTGTGTTAAGATTGCTTGACTTGTGCTAAGTTGTTAAAATCTGCCAAGAACTAAAATTGGGAAAAGGCTAAGTTTTTATTTGGTCAAGTAGTCTAATCACCCCCCCCCCCTCTAGACATACATTTTATCCTACACCATCTTAGTTTCCCAATTATACACGTGTATGTTGCCTTAGTTTTTTCTGTATGTATTCCGCTAGCATACAGTTTTACATTTAACTAGTGTTTTTTTACTGTTTTGTCCTGTCGTATCCCTAACTCTTACACCATACTTCATCCGTCCAGATTACATGTTGCCGAAATGGATAAAAAATGATGTATCTAGAACTGAAATACGCCTAGACCCATCCATTTTTTCCGGATGGAGGCAATACATGTCAATATATCATGCCTTTCTGTTCTTCAGTGCCTATTCCATCTCTCTGTTGTAGCATGTTTTATAATTGAAGCACCATTCTTCTATACAAGGCATGCAAGGGGAAGATGACTATGTTAGAATCTGAAGGGTTACAAACAAGGTCTTTGTAAAAGATACAAACGCCAGGAGATAATAAACCAACTCCAGTTTTTATAGATACTGCTCCAGCACAGAGAAACCCAACTCCTACTGATAATAAGTAGATTCCAGTGGCCAAAGAACTAGTCCGCTTCAGTCCAGCAAAAATATGTCAACTCCATTCTAAGAAGCGTGTGCGTATCATCATATTTTCTACATGTTTCTTACTCATCTCTCTTTTAGAAAATATGCTTAACAGATAGAAGAATTTCTGCACTCGCGTCGTCTGTGAGGAAAGATTCTTGCAGGAATTATCTGTGCTCCAATGCAGATGTAAGTACCTGTTGTATATCACTATATTTTTACATCAGCATGTATTTTGTTAATCGGTGTGAATCCAATCTTTATCTGATCTAAAATTAGTTGTAGCAAAATGTTAAAGGTGCCAATGTTGATTTTTGTAAAGAAAACTGCTTGGTAGTTTTGCATACTGAGTTGCATGAGTGTACTATCTCATATCATGCACATTACTGAATTGCAGTGCAGCTCTGGTTGCTCATTCATTCATTGTGTCAATGTTACTTTCGTATTACCTTACCTGGTTGATGATAGTTGTGCCATATTGTGTTAATTTGGTGTAGGCTAGTTGCTCAAACATTCATTGTGTCAATGTTGCTTTCCTATTATCCGACTTGGCCAATGATAGCAATGCTAGTGTGTTAATTTGGTGCAGGCTGCTGAAGATAAGAAGACAAACTCTGAAAACAGCAAGGCAACCCCATTGTTTCTTTCCAAAAATCTAGGCCAGGTAATATGGCAATAACTCATGATTAATCTGTTTGGTTCCCCTCCTAATTTATGTTATGATGTAGTGGCCGAGACACTCTCCACTATCAATAATACAAGCCTGCCAAATTCGCCATCTGAATCTGTTCGGTATCCTCTGTCTCGAATGCAACGGAAAAAATGTATGTTTGTGAACCAATTAATGGCTGAAGCAATGATGGAAATGGTGGAGGAATCACATGTGCAGATTCGTGCGAGACAACAACTGATCAATGTTTTCAGAGACAGTGTAGCAAAGCAGCAAGAACTTGCCCACATGCTTATGGGCGTCATTCATGCTGAGGTTGCAGATTGTGACATTGTAGATCGTTAGGTTTTGTTCATTTATTTGCACTGGCATCAATCTTTGATTGCCCAGTGGATGTAATTTTCTGTAATATATGCTGGATGTGCAACGTTTTCCCCTATATGTCGTACCTTTGCTTGATCGGTTTTGGTCCTGTGCATAATTGCTCATCGTAATGGGCTCAAATTATCTAATTTGGCCTAAAGACATGTACAAACTTTAGTGGGCCCATTAAGTTAATGGTTCGTTACCAGGCCAAAAGTTAATGGTCGGCCCTCTTACCTCCCGGGTCATTAATAGGCCGACATCAAAGCGAGCAACAGGTGGGCCCATTTGATTTCACGGGCCGTTAACAGGCAGTTACTAAGTTCGGGCTACATATGGCCCAATTATACTGTGGGCCTTTAGAATGCCAAAAGAGACAGCGGGCTTGTACTGGACCATGAAGAGCATGGGCCACTAAGAGGCCGAAAGTCAGGTCGTATTGTAAATGGCCCAACTGTGTTGTGGGCCTTTAGCAGGTCGAAAGAGAAACCGTGCTGGTATTGGACCATGAAGGGCATGGGCCGTTAAAAGGCCAAAAATCAGGTCCGACTACAAATGGCTCAACTCATTTATGGGTCGTTAACAGGCTGAAAGGCACATAGGGCCGGTAATTGGCCCAACACTTAAATGGGTCACTAAAAGGTCAAAACTCAAGTCCGACTACAAATGGCCCAACTGATTTATGGGTCGTCAACAGGCTGAAAGACACACCGGGCTGGAAATTGGCCCAACACTTAAATGGATCGCTAAAAGGCCAAAACTCAGGTCCTACTACAAATGGCCCAACTGATTTATGGCCCGTCAACAGGCTGAAAGACACACTGGGCCGGAAATTAGCCCAACACTTAAATGGGTCGCTAAAAGGCCGAAATATGTACATCCTGAAAATTGGCCCATCCCTCAAATGAGCCGTTAACAGGCCGAAATCCCATCAGGCCGATATTGAGCCCAAATATATAGCGGGCTGTTAACGGGCTCGAACTAATGATGGGCTGCAATGGTGTCAAATCTTTAATGGGCCGTTGACAGGCCGAATTGGCACATCTTGTATGGGCCGTGGGCTTAAATGAACTTGACACAAGTAGGCCTTATATGGGCCGGCCTGCTAATTTTTACTGGGCCGGCCTTTTTCACCGAAATGGGCCACTGTTGGGTCGTGCCACGTGTCGACCTATCATAGGCGCCTCCTGTCCAATGAGTGATGACATCTGTCCCAACGGTGAGGCAACACGTGTTTCCTCCGGCCAATGATGATTTTACATGTGGAAAATCCCCATTGGTCCGGGCTGTTAATGAGTTATCGGATCCAAAACCGGACCCAATAGCTTAATGGCTTTCCGTTACGGTGGATGCCACGTGTCAGTCACCCTTGACGAAAGCACTTCTGTGACGCGCGATTTATCATCATGGAAGTGGACACTTCCGTGATGATAATTTTGGTAATGTCATGGAACACTTCTATGACAGCACAGGTATGACTATCTTGATTCTGTCATAAAATCATCATGGATGTACATGCATGACAAAAAACGTGCCTACTGTGACAAACACGTATCATCACGGAAGTGTATTTTTTTGTAGTGTGGGTTCAATGGAGAACTTTTAGCCTCATGCACCCTCCGTGCAGGCTACCAAACACACCCAGAAGAGACAGCAACACACAGCCTCTGCTACTTGGTCCATATGGGCCTAATCTCACGGGACAGTTTGTTAGCACGCGTGCCCAGCCCGTGACGTGCCTGGCCCGGCACACGGCTAACGGGTCGTGCCTGGCCCACGGCACGCATGGGACAAACAACCCAAAAGCCTCAAAAACAGCCCAAAATGGCTCAAAAGCATGCAGGCCGGTGGCACATGCGCTAGGTCGGGCTGACCCGTTTAGCTCATGTGTCGTACATGGGCCTCGAGGTGAGGCACGTGTGCGGGTTCAGTACGACTCGCTTATATATGGGCCTCGATGTGGCATGTCGTGTAGACCCGTTTAAGGGTGGGTCGTGCCGGCCCATTGGTCGGCTTTGGGTTTGGCTGGTCTAGCACCAGATTGGTAGGTTTTGCTAGCCGCTAGCAGACCGACGCGAGCACAAGATCGATCACCTCGTGAGCCGCTTGATCGATCAGTTCTCCACGGTTCAACAAAAAAACCTCACAACGCATACGCGGAAGCATCTTCTCCGTTCCTCAAAAAACTTCACCTCGCGCACAGGAGTAAACGGATAAGGTTCATTTTTGTTTCAACTACAAATTTCACAGCTACAATTGCTCCAGATATAGGAATAGCTGGGGCTGAAAGGTTGGAGCTGAGATGCAGTCGTTTCGTAGTTCTGCTGTAACAATTGCAACTGGTGCAATAACATGTTAAAATGACTGAAACGCCCTTAGTCGTGGTGTAACTTGGGTTTAAGTGTTGATTCTACTGTTATGACTGTATATGACTTGATTAAGAGTTGTTTTTTCGTAGAATGTCATTTTGCGCCATCACATGGAGTACTAATTATGTATCACATTTCAATGGATCAAACATAGAGCACTAATTATACATTACATCAAATTGTTGGTTATCAAATAAAAGGTTATTACTACATTAACTATATGACAATCCTACTCTCTTGCAACCATCACACAATAATAAAGTTCTGAGTTGCGTCCACGCTAATAGTTCGTTGTCCCGCATTACACCATCAAAGGTTAAAAAGGTGTTTCACATTATTTGGAAAGCTCTAATAGCCTTGTGAACCTGCTAGTATAGGCAGAGACATAGGAAAACATGACATTACTATATCTAATTTATGTGAGTCATTTACAGAAAACTACCACATTTGCGGCTAGGTTTGCGGAAAACCACCAAGATGGTAATCATTGCAAAAAAACACCGTGATTTCACTAAACTCTTTGCAAAAAGCACTGATTGGGTGATTTGGCCCGTTTGATCACTTTCTAACAAGTGGGACCAGATTGTAAGGAGGTGTCTTAACAAAACTATTATACACACACCCCTAGATCTAAAAATAACAAGCAATCAACCCCAACTCCCGATCCACTACCCCCGATTCAATCGGGAGAAGGCAATCGCCGTGTGCCCTCACAGCTGACTACGCCGCCGCCGTTGGCTCCCACTGCCGCCGCCGAAAGCCCACCCGCCGCCACCCCTCCATGTCGCGGATGCCTTGAGCCGTCGTGCCCTGCTCCTACCCAAGGACATCTTGAGCCATCGTGCCCAGATCAGATGAGGGCCTCATCCGCTCGCTCGGATCCATCGTCGTTGAGCTTGGTTGCACTCGGATCCGCCGATATGAGGTGTTGCAGCCACGGTCACATCCGCACTGGTGTCGGCTGTTGGGAAACGTAGCATGCAATTTAAAAAAAAATCCTACGCTCACGTAAGATCTATCTAGGAGATGCATAGCAACGAGAGGGGGAGAGTGTGTCCGTGTACCCTCGTAGACCGAAAGCGGAAGCGTTAACTTAACGTGGTTGATGTAGTCGAACGTCTTCTCAAATCAACCGATCAAGTACCGAACGTACGACACCTCTAAGTTCTGCACACGTTCAGCTCGATGACGTCCCTCGAACTCTTGATCCAGTAGAGGTACGAAGGAGATGAGTTCCGTCAGCATGACTGCGTGGTGACGGTGATGGTGATATGATCCGTGCAGGGCTTCGCCTAAGCACTACGGCAATATGACTGGAGGAGTAAACGGTGGAGGGGGGCACCGCACACGGCTAAGAACAATTGATGTGTCTTGATGGGTGCCCCCTGCCCCCATATATAAAGGAGGAGAGGGGAGGAGGCCGGCCCTAGGGGTGCGCCAAGTGGGGGGGGGTCCCACTAGGACTCCTAGTCCTAGTCGGCTCCCCCTTCCTTTGAACGGAGGGGGAAGAGGGAAGGAGAGGGAGAGGGAGAGGGAAAGGGGGGCCGCGCCCCATCCCCTAGTCCAATCTGGACTCCCCATGGGGGGCGCGCCACCTCCTCGTGGCCTGCCTCTCCTCTCCCTTATGGCCCATTAAGGCCCAATACTTCCTCGGGGGGTTCCGGTAACCCCTTGGTAATCTGAAAAATATTCGAACCACTCCAGAGCCATTCCGGTGTCTGAACATAACCTTCCAATATATCAATCTTTAGCTCTCAACCATTTCGAGACTCCTCGTCATGTCTGTGATCTCATCCAGGACTCCGAACAACCTTCGGTCACCAAAACACATAACTCATATAATACATATCATCATCGAACGTTAAGCGTGCGGACACTACGGGTTCGAGAACTATGTAGACATGACCAAGACACCTCTCCGGTCACTAACCAATAGAGGAACCTGGATGCTCATATTGGTTCCCACATATTCTATGAAGATCTTTATCAGTTGAACCGCAATGTCAACATATGTTATTCCCTTTGTCATCGGTATGTTACTTGCCCGAGATTCGATCGTCGGTATCTTCATACCTAGTTCAATATCGTTACCGGCAAGTCTCTTTACTCGTTATGTAGTGCACCATCCCATAACTAACTTAGTCACATTGCTTGCAAGGCTTCATATGATGTGCATTACCGAGAGGGCCCAGAGATACCTCTCCGATACTAGGAGTGACAAATCATAATCTCGATCTATGCCAACCCAACAAACACCTTCGGAGATACCTGTAGAGCATCTTTATAATCACCCAGTTACGTTGTGACGTTTGATAGCACACAAGGCATTCCTCCGGTGTCCAGGAGTTGCATAATCTCATAGTTGGAGGAATATATATTTGACATGAAGAAAGCAGTAGCAATAAAATTGAACGATCATTATGTTAAGCTAACGGATGAGTCTTGTCCATCACATCATTCTCCTAATGATGTGATCCCGTTCATCAAATGAAAACACATGTCCATGGCTAGGAAACTTAACCATCTATGATCAATGAGCTAGTCAAGTAGAGGCATACTAGGGACACAGTGTTTTGTCTATGTATTCACACATGTATCAAGTTTCGGGTTAACACAATCCTAGCATGAATAATAAACATTTATCATGATATAAGGAAATATAAAATAATAACTTTTATTATTGCCTTTAGGGCATATTTCCTTCATCGGCGCCCTTCACCAGGAAGAAGTTGAGGTAGGGCGTGGGCGCTTCTAACATGGACGGCGCCGGAGGCACCTTTTGTTTGAGTGCGTCCTCCTTCGTGGAGAAAGGCGACGCCCCGACAGAAACATCTTGTCGAGCAGGTGGACTCAGCTCGTCACCTCCTCCCCCTCCACCCCTGCCCTTGACCACATCGGAGGAGGAGGGGGCTGCCCCTCCAACTCGTGCTCCATGTTGCCGACCCGGCCGCCACCATCCCTGCAGCACTGACATGCCAACGCCTCAGAAATGCACGCACCACAACCGCCTCCTCGTCATCCGTCGTGGCCGCCTCCTCGGTGTATCGGACGGCAGGGCCAGTGCACAGCGGTTGTCCACACCGGGGGTCTGATTGCGTTTTTTGTAAATATCTAGGAGTGTGGGCGCTAATTTTTTGCCAGTTAAGCTCCTTGCAATCCAGTCCCACTTTGTCAGAAAGTGATCAAACAGGCCAAATCACCCGATCAGTGCTTTTTGCAAAAAGTTCTAGTGAAATCACACTGTTTTTTGCAACAGATTACCGACTTGGTGGTTTTCCGCAAACCTAGACGTAAATGTGGTAGTTTTTTGCAATTGACTCAATTTCTGCATTCCAAAGCAACCAACCTTGATCATAACATCCCTTTGAGCATCATGAGTTGTGATGGGTTGAGTCATATCCCAATTGAATATTGTTGCCTTGTTTTTGTAGAACACCCATGCACAATATATAGCCTTCAGATCATCCCAACGAGTTTTGAACTGCTTTTTTCATAGTTTCTACCAGTCTTTGCGTTGAACTCATTCATTAATCCTTTATAGCATGCAGGTGTCAAGTATGTGGTCGGCATATGTCCCGCCTCTACTTGATCAGCTGCACACTCACGAAAAATTCTGGTGGCCTCTCGATCCCACTGAGCTTTCACCTTCGTAACCGACATTTACATAGCCAGTTTTCAATTGGCAATTGGCAGAAGGAGTGCCTGGCAAAGGTATAAAAATTACCACAAAAGCATAGAGTTGTACCAAATCATAGCCAGTGGCACCACCAATTGACAACAAGTAGTACAAGCAATGGACAATACCAAGGAGTAAGAGCAACTCCAATGGGGCAACCCATTTCGTCTGCCGCCGTCCGTTTGGGTCGGCGCAGACAGAAAAGGCGGCCCAACACGCTGACCCAAACGGACGCGTGTCCACTTTTCGTCTGCGGGCGACCCATTCCCGGCCCATTTTTAAGCCGGATTTGCGTCAGCGCGGACACGTGATGGACGCGTGCACGCTCGCCCTCTCCTCCTGCGGGCCCGCAGGTTTGTGTCACATTGCCCTCCCCATACAACAACAACCCTCGCCCTCCTCCTCCGTCGCCAACGCTGCCACCCCATTTTTGCCAGCGACTCTGCCAGCTGCCGGGGCATCCACATCCGCCCAGCTACGCCGCCCACTCCCACGTCGTCCGCCACCACCGTCTTGCCGCTGGTAGCCGACTGCTTCCCATCCCCCATGGCCCCCACCAGACAGCCGCTCCCGACCAAGAAGTCGCCTCTCCGACCGGCTAGATCCTCACCAGCACGCTCGTTGGAAGCCGTCGAACGCCGGCAAGACAACTAGTTGGTCCGTGCGCACCGCGACTCCCTTCGCCGACGCCCGCAAGATGTTCGACAGTTTGCCAAGGTACAAAATGGACTCCGCCGATGAGTTTTTTCCCCACAATTTCCTTTGCGACTCCGACGATTTGTCCTCCGGTGACGAGGAGGAGATATTGGCTGCCGTGTTGGTCCATCACCACCTCAATAGCCAGCGGCCATTGTTCTGTGGCTCCATTCCGGGCCACGTTCCGGCGTTGAATCGCAACCGAGAGAGCGGGCATTTCCTTCTTCGGAATGACTACTTTGATACAACAAATCCGTTGTTCAAACATCAGAAATTCCGTTGCCGTTTCCGTATGAGTAGGCATGTTTTCAATCGTATTAGAGAGGGGGTGGTCGGCTATGATGACTATTTCGAGTGCAAAGAGGATGCCGGTGGCAAGATTGGTTTTTCCTCTTATCAGAAATGCACTGCCGCCATCTGAATGCTTGCATACGGAGTGCCTGGTGATCTCATTGACGAGTACGTCTATATGAGCGAGTCTACTTGCCTAGAGTCCCTGTATAAGTTCTGCAAAGCTGTTATTGTTGTGTTTGGCCCTGAGTACTTGAGAGAGCCGGCTGCTGAAGATACAACCCGTTTGTTGGCGATGAATGCCAGCAGGGGCTTCCCAGGGATGCTTGGTAGTATAGACTACATGCATTGGGAGTGGAAGAACTGCCCTTCTGCTTGGCAAGGGCAGTATAAGGGCCATGTCAGCGCTTGCACTGTCATACTTGAGGCCGTGGCGTCTCAAGATCTCTGGATCTGGCACTTTTTCTTTGGCATGGCTGGATCGCACAATGATATCAACGTGCTTCAGCGCTCGCCGGTGTTTGCTAGGCTTGCCGAAGGCAACATCCCACCGGTGAACTTTACTGTCAACGGCCACACCTACGACAAAGGATACTATCTGAGTGACGGTATCTATCCTCAGTGGACCACTATTATCAAGACAATACCCAACCCCGTCAGGGAGAAAAGGAAAATATTTGCCCAAGAGCAAGAGAATGCTAGGAAGGATGTCGAGCGTGCCTTTGGTGTTTTGCAATCTCGATGGGGCATCGTTCGGTATCCTGCTAATACCTGGAGCATGCAGAAACTGTGAAAGGTGATGACTGTGATCATGCATAATATGATCGTAGAAGACGAGCGTCCGGAACGTCTGTATGATCAAGGTTTTCGGTTTCAGGGTGAGAATGTTGTGCCTGAGCATGGAGTAGCGGCAACATTTGAACAGTTCACCCAATTTCATCAAGACATGCGTGATTGAGAAACTCACGTGCAACTGCAAAATGATTTGGTTGAGTATATGTGGGCTCATGTTGGCAACCAATAGATGTATCTTCTTTTATTTGTTTGCAAAACTATGTGAGAGCTATGTGAGACCTTTTTATTTTCATTTGGCTTGTAATAAACTATGCAATTTTATTCGGTCCAAAACGATTTTATTTTGAACTATGCAATCATGAAAAAAAATAAGGGGGCCACTCGGCACATATGGGTCGGCGCGTTGCGTTCCCTGCCGACCCATATCTAAACAGGGCGGGCGGCTGATATAAACGGGCAAAAAGCGGACGAAATCGCCGTCCGTTTGGGTCGCCCCATTGGAGTTGCTCTAACATTTTATATCTTTCTTTGACGATGAATAGATCAAAGTTTTCTCGCGGGAAAAAAATCACATCAAAGAGAAGTCACAATTTTTATCTTTCTTTTATTTATACGCTTGCCAAAACAAACCGCGAGTGGTTCACGGCTTCTGCCTACATTATCGCCAGGCCAGGGATCCGAGCCGAAGCGCATCCCGTCCGTCCACGCAAAGCAGATCGAACGCTTCTCACGTCACCGATCCGGGGCACCCACCCCTCCTCCAATCAGCGCCCATCCTTCCCCTGTATAAACCCAGCCGCCCGTCTCCTCTCTTCTCCCACATCTCGCTCCACCTTCCCCTGCACACAACCCACCACCGGAATCCCCACCCGCCCTCTCGAAGCAGCAGCTAGCGATGGCCCCCAAGGCGGCGGAGAAGAAGCCGGCGGCGAAGAAGCCCGCGGAGGAGGAGCCGGCGACGGAGAAGGCCCCGGCCGGGAAGAAGCCCAAGGCCGAGAAGCGGCTGCCGGCGGGCAAGACGGCGGCCAAGGAGGGCGAAGGCAAGACGAGGGGCCGGAAGAAGGGCGGCAAGGCCAAGAAGGGCGTGGAGACGTACAAGATCTACATCTTCAAGGTGCTGAAGCAGGTGCACCCGGACGTCGGCATCTCCTCCAAGGCCATGTCCATCATGAACTCCTTCATCAACGACATCTTCGAGAAGCTCGCCGGCGAGGCCGCCAAGCTCGCCCGCTACAACAAGAAGCCCACCATCACCTCCCGGGAGGTCCAGACCTCCGTCCGCCTCGTCCTCCCCGGCGAGCTCGCCAAGCACGCCGTCTCCGAGGGCACCAAGGCCGTCACCAAGTTCACCTCCTCGTAGATTCTATTCTTTGTAGAAATGTAGATGGTTCTGTTACTTTTAGTGGTTGTTGACTCTGGTTATCTGCAAATCGTTCAAGTAATAGTCATGGATGGAAGTTGCTGAATGATTTCCCAGAACTGAATCTCTGATGCTTTTTGGCAAACGGAAGCTAAGTAATTTCTGATGGTTCTGTTTTTGTCAGGCCGAGACTGAGTAATGACTAATATCTGCCAATGCGATGAAGCTTTTTAGTATAATGATAAGATTGATGATCCACTGACACTAGGCTATAGGTGCCCCGATTAATTGCTTGCTGTGATTGAGCACCCTGATCAAGCATTGCTGCTGGTGGTGATCATAAACATGGTTGCCAGTGCTTTGTTGGCTCGTCGGTGGTTACTGAATTTGTGGCTGCTTCTGTCAAACTGAAATTTCAAAAGCAATGATACATTTCTGCTACTAAGCTTACTGATTTCTGCTGTGATTATTTGATAGTTACTAGTACTCTGCAAAATGATCGTGATTATATATAGGGGTGATGTAAATTTGCAGATTCATGATTTGCCGACAGCGGATAGGTGCAGAACAGAGTATGTTGTCCGTTAACGTGGCATGGAAGAAGAAGGGCAACCCCAACCCAATTTGTCTCCTTGCTACGCCTTGCTCTTTAGTGGGACTACCAAGCCCATCCCAGTTAAATTGCTTTAGGGGGGTCCCATTGAATAGAAAAAAATATATTATGTGGGTTAACTCTCTCAGCTCATCGGGATCCCACCAGCCCCTTCTCGTGGACACACAGAAACAGAGGAGGCGCAACCCTACTCCTGCCGTCGCCACATCTCCTCCCGTCCTCCCCTTCCTCGCAGCTTCCGCCTCCTCCGCCTCACATCGCCGTCCCAATCAAGTTTGGCCAATCCCCACTACTCCGGCCGGACGGGGTGGCCAGGTCGCCGCCAGCCGCAACACGGACCCACAGGTCGACAGAAGCATCAGTCCCACATAAGTGATCACGGGGACGGTGGGCATGGGTGCATCGTGACCTGGGGCACGATGATCGCGGGCATGTCCAGCATGGGCGACATTGTGGCATTGTAGCCAAGGAAAACTTGGTGCCAACGAGCCCCGGCTAGACGAACGTGCTCACCGACGCGCGGCATTTCCGAGCTAGAGCGCGCGCAACGAGCAACGAAACCATCGCCACCGTTAGGCAGCAAGGGAACAGAGTATGTTGTCCATTAACGTGGCATGGAAGAATAAGGGCAACCCCAACCCAATTGGTCTCCTTGCTACGTCTTGCTCTTGTTCAGAGTGATAGTTAGCGTTGCTTATTCGGTAGTAGCAACTATTATTAGGCTGGATCAGTTTAGTGCCATACAAATGGTGTTTTTCTGAAAATGTCTAGTGTATGACCGTATGCCAATTAACTTGTTATCCATCTCTCCATTCTCTTGCTGGAAGTCGTTTCTTACATGAGTTGAAGTTGAGACATGCTTATCTTATTGCCTCGTTGGTTACTGAAGACTTCACATTTAGTGTATCCATGGAAGCTATGGTCTTCTGGCTGTACCTTCTGACATGTCGGTATCATGAACTACTAAAATAGAACGTGGATTATCTACGGTTAAATTGAAGGATTGAGGATTGATAACTTCCATGAGTCGACACGATAGTATATGCACCGCTATATAGTGTACGGGTAACTTTGAATATTGGTCGTTGGAGGTGAGAAACGGACCCTGTGTCCTCCCTTCTATGCGACTCGGGGCTGATGATCCACCGATAGTAGGTTATGCTTCTGTGTTAGGCGCAGAACATAGTACATTGTTGAATGGCCCCGTTTCTTTGCCTGTTGTCACTGAGCATTGCCGCTGCGATGATCATTACATGGTTGTCGATGCTTTGTTGGCTTGTAGTTGGTGACTGAATTTGTGCTGCTTTTGGCAAATTGAGATTTCGAAAAGCTGTGATACATTCCTGCTACTATGTTTACTGATTTTTCTGCTGTGATTTGATGGTTCTCCCGATCTATGCAAAATAATTGTGCTGTTGTAGCAACGTAAATGTAAATTTTGCACTTTCATGATCTACTGACAGTAGGTTGGTGCAAAAACAGAGTAGTAGTGTTCATTAACAGAGCACTAAATATAACCCTCTGCACTTGAAAATAAAGGATTCATAACTGATGTGAGATGCCACAATAGCATCTATACCCGTGCCACTATTTTTTTTGACAACATGTATGTCTATACGCCTATGTAGAGTCTAGGAATAATTTTGAATATTGGTTGTTGGAAATGAGAAACCGACCCCGTGGCGTCCTCATTCGGCGACTCAGGGGAGCTAAACCTAGTTCCTCCCCTCTCGTCCATGTTGT
>NC_041391.1:68785718-68793465 GCF_002162155.2 Triticum dicoccoides | reverse complement strand
CCGATGACTGTCGCCATAGTGGGTGAGTTGCGGCGTGACCGAGGTTCTTGTCTCCACTAGCTAGTCCGGATGAGTCCTTTGTTATTGGTGCTCCTCTCCACCCTGGCCCCTTTGCGTCGACATGTGGCCTTTGAGCCTGGGCGAGAGGGGAAGCAACTTTGGTGTGTCGGTGGTGGTGAGAACCCGGTGCTTCGGCCAGTCCTGACCTTTCGTGTGGGCATTGTTGCCCTATTTGTGCCATGGTTTCTCCGTTCGTGACTGCGCTCGGCAATTTTCATCTCGTTGTGTGGTTAAACCGTGGACGCCGACATACATAAGATAACCCTGTAAATTCCATTCGTAAACGTAGCATTGCTCGGGTGATGCTAGTGTACAATACAAGAGCAGTGCGTGGCAAAAAATACAAACATAAACTTTTGTTTTTCAGATTTAAGCACAGACATAATCTACAAGAGGACATGAGCCAACTCAAATTCAGACACAAACAAGAAGAGAGTTGCACCGGAGAGAGTCTGGATGCCACGGCCACGCCTGCGCCGGGCTAGCAGCAGCCAACCAATGGGAACGCAGAAACCTTCACGCCACGGATCACTTCCCCACGATCCGCGTGACACCAGATCCCCACCGCCCACTCCCCGCGGATCCAACGCTCGAAAGCCCACCTCCCCTCCCGAAGCCGAAAACGCCAGGCTCGCTCGCGCCCACTCCTCTCCTTAAAACGCTCCCCGACCGGTTCCACATTCCCCATCCACTCCAATCTCCAATCCCCGACGCAATCCACCAAGCAAACCCCAGCCTCGCCCAGCCCTCCCGCCCCGATGGCCCGCACGAAGCAGACGGCGAGGAAGTCCACCGGCGGCAAGGCGCCGCGGAAGCAGCTGGCCACCAAGGCGGCGCGCAAGTCGGCGCCGGCCACGGGCGGCGTGAAGAAGCCACACCGCTTCCGCCCGGGCACCGTGGCGCTCCGGGAGATCCGCAAGTACCAGAAGAGCACGGAGCTGCTCATCCGCAAGCTGCCCTTCCAGCGCCTCGTCAGGGAGATCGCGCAGGACTTCAAGACCGACCTCCGCTTCCAGAGCTCCGCCGTCTCCGCCCTGCAGGAGGCCGCCGAGGCGTACCTGGTGGGGCTGTTCGAGGACACCAACCTCTGCGCCATCCACGCCAAGCGCGTCACCATCATGCCCAAGGACATCCAGCTCGCAAGACGCATCAGGGGCGAGAGGGCCTAAGATGGTGTCTGCTTCCTTCCCGGTGTCTGTACTCTGATCTGCAGGCGTAGAGATCTTGTTGTTAGCTTCTTCTTCTCAGCATGTGTTGCGTGGTGAACTGATCTGGTGTCGTGGTAGGAAGATCCCGTGTTCGTTCCAGCTAATGTTATGTTGTAGTGTCTGATGTTACCATCTTGTTGTCATCAGCAATCTGAATGAAAGTTGTCTATCAGATCTCTCTCCATTTTCTGCTTTTGTTGTTTGTCAACCTTGAAAATCAGCGAACCGTTGCTTCATCCACGGCGTTGCTTCAATATTTTCTTGGAATTTAAGCCTAAATTCCCAACCAAAAATTCAGTTTGTTTGATCTAATGTGATGCTTCTGTTGCTCCTCAGTCATGCTACTGTCACAATTAGTGTACTTTGAAGTTTAGTGGACTGATATTTTTGTTTGGCAACCACTGCAACTGAAGTCTCTGAAATTCATGCAGTACTGTATACTGAACGTCTTGGTGTTATTCTGAAATCTGAACCATTGCATTTGCTGTATTTCACCACCAGTGTTCATTATCCCTCCCTTGAGCGGAAACAGGGCACGCTAGGAGGCTCTCCCTTGCAAGTGACCTGCCTTTTGAAATGACATAATGAAGATACAATTCCATAGATCCATAACATGGAAACAGTTCAAAATAATGAACACTGGTGATGAAATAGAAACTGATGTTGTGCTAGGAGTTTGTTGATAGGAGTTCTTCATGGGCAATACACAAGCAAAATATGAAGGGGTGAAACCGTATTGGCGGATGCTTCAGATGCCAAACTACATCTGAAATTTGAGGTTGAATTATCTTGTACCAAAATCTGTTGAACTTTTACCTTTTTTCAACAAAATGCTTCTTAGAACTATATGAGATTCAGTTTAACTGCAATGTGGAAGGTGCAAATGCCGCATAAAAACAAATATTATCACACGACGCGATTTATTAGAGAAATATGCAAGTGACTGAAGATCTTCTAAAGAAGGGGTGACAGAGCCAACTGGTGTCCCACCCTAACACTAGAATATTCGGCACTCTTACGACACAATTTTGAACATCTCTTTGTTATTAACAAAAATATATCTGGAAGAATCTTCAGACCGTGATATTAGGATAATATTGCTTTGGCTTTGATTTGCCCATCCCTGTCCTGATCAAATAATTCCTTGAATTTAAAACAAAGAAACTGTCTCGAAGAAATCAAAGTAGCAGCGATTGAGCTATTTATGCATTAGCAAACAGTACAGGAACTTCTCCGAACATTCATTAGTCAGAACCAAGATTCTAAAACACTGGACCTCAAACCAAAGAGATAAACATAAAACACACAGAATGAGACGTCATGGATCGGAACATAAGCAGCAATCCGACATCAAAATCTAAACGCCTGATGCAACACGGGAGATAGTCAAAGGCGTGCACACTAAAGATGCAAGCACGACCAATTGACAGGTGAGCTCGTCGCAACTTGCTTGAAAAGTATAAAGCCACTCAAATAAACCACAAGCTGAGTGCTGATTTATCAAAGCGAGTCAATGAGCCTTAAATCTTCATGCCAATTGATCAATGTCCCAAGAATTGGATAAAGACGGGAGCAACAGGTCCACTTCATAGCTGATCCATGATGCTACGTAGAGAGTCCGCGTCGAGCATACGAAATGAAAGAACCTACATCCAACAACTCATTTCTGTCTCTCAGCCATCAAAATATAGCTCTAGATACCTGCGAAGCAAGCAAGATCATCAGTCAAACAATTTTCTACTATTCATTCATGAAAATCAGCTGGAAGTTATTCTCCTCTATTAGCTACAAAGATGAATCACCTCGGTATTATCAGACAAAAACAACATTTGAAGCATAGAAAGCACACCTTCTACCTTCTGTTAAATGGAAAGATCATTATTTAGATACCAGTAATTACTCCTCTAATCAATGTTGTAACCAGAGCATTTCAGTCCCAAATTATCCTCAAAGGAGTGCCTTGTCGCCGTGCAAGAAAAAAAACACTAAATAAAATAAAATGAGGAGAGTATAATTAAAGGATATTTGGAACCAAAGGCTCGGGACCCTCGGGTACTGTTAGTTATCAATTTCTTGCTTATAGGACTTAATAGACCCATAACCAAAGGAAAAATAAATAAAATCAATATACATATGAGTAAAATTAGTTTGATTCCAAAGTTTGTTAGTGTCATCCTCAAGTGAATCCCCCGGTATCCATATCAAATATATTAGTTTGTTTCCAAAGTTGGTTTGTACTTTCCTTTTACCGGTGCTTGTGTAAGTGTCTGTGAGAATCCCACTTCAGCCCACCACGTCCCACAACCTCAAAACAGGCAAACACGACAGCCCGCCAATGTATTCGGTGGCCTTTGCAGCTCACACAGTTGGTTCTTATTTTCGGTATATATCACTGAACTACCGATGCTCATCATGACCAGATGCCTTCTCGCAGGAGAAGTCACGATTGTTTGAGCAACAACAACATCATAGCCCCTAAGAGGATCAATAGGCCATTGGAGGCGCACATGATCGGCATGATGAATGACAATGACATGCGGAGCAACAATTGTAATTGCCCATCTCTGTGCCGATGATCACATAACTTTCCGAATGCCGACGACAATGCTGTGGGACAACCCTCTGGCGGACGGATGAAGGTATCATATTTCCGAAGTCCAACTCCTTACATAACGACACTGATGCAATCAATATGAGCTATCAATGAACCAGAAAAGGGAGACTAGCCTCCAAGCCCTAAGCAGAAGACTCAATGATATTCCAAGGAAAAGTCAAATAGAAACAAGGACCATCAACAAGAAACTTAGATAACACAAAAATTATTTGAGGAAAACTCTATTTCGATATAGCACTAAGTAATTGTTACAAAAACACAGCACTGTTAATTTTTTTGAATATTTTCAAAATAGCATAAACTTGTTAACATCGTAAAAGTGAAGAGCGTACACACTCGGACTATTAGCTGGTCAGAATAGAGAAGTCAACTAGAGCTATTCTTAAGCTCGTTCCACATCATGTTGGATATTTAATAAATCATAGCCATAATAAAAAATCCTAGAAACATAAATTATCATGATATAGATTATACTTGGAAAGACAAAAAATCCCAAAAAGGTGTGAATTAACTCCATTTACTAATTTTCTGCAGTACAAATGGACTTGCCATGTGAACAGCAGGAATGCAGGACTATAAAACGAACAATTTATTCATGAGTTCCAAACAAAGTGGTTATTACGAATTTAAGATTACTAGCAAGATCAGCAGAGAAACTATACTGAATGAAAGAACATAACTAGTCCTAAGCTTCCAAATGCACCAATTGAGCAATCTATTCGGCATCTTAGTTTTTTTTCCCCCTTTTGGGGGTTATTTGACATCTAGTTGAATCAGGCTAGTTCTCATGTAGTCAACTTCCAACTGTTGCGATCTCATCTTAAGAAAAAAAGGGTACTGCAGCTACGCTCTAACACTTCCATTAGACAATTCTTGCATCTGTCAACAGGAAAGCATATTTAGTTCAGTTATTCTACAAATTTTTTGGCAATTTGCCAATCTTGGTATTACTTATTTACTCAAGATATTTATGTAATAAACTGACAAAGGCAGTTTGCTAGCTCTGACTTGAACCTAGAAAATTACAGAAGTGAAGCTAAAAGCAGACCAATTACAGCCCACTTCTGGCTACAGAACATAAAGTAAATTAGATACCACCAATAGACAATATCTTGGTCACCAAACGCCACCATGCAAACATCAGAACAGGACATTATCGCCACATGTTGAAGAGATCATCAAGTGAAGAAAAAACAAGTGATATAACACTACATATTATTATTTTTGGCTTAACACGAAATGGTGTGAAATTTCAAATTTCTTCAGCGAATTATCGAACAAATAACTTGGTTCAGGCTAGTTCTCATGTAGTCAACCTCCAACTCTTGTGATCTCATCTTGAGAGAAAAAAGGGTACTATAGTTATGCTCTAATGCTTCCACTAAATAATTCTTGCAATAGGGAAGGCATATTTAGTTCAGTCATTCTATAAAGAATTTGCCAATCTTTGTGTTCATTGTTTTATGTACAGATATTTACATAATAAACTGATAAAGACAGTTTGCTAGCTCTGACTAGAACCTAGAAAATTACAGAAATGAAGCTAACAGTAGACCACTGTCTGTCTATCTGTCTACAGAACATAGAGTGCATTAGATACCACTAATAGATAATATCCAGACCACCAAACACCAGCACACAAGCATCAGAGCAGAACAGCATCACCATAAGTTGAAAAGGTCATCAAGCAGAAAAAGAAACAAGTGATATGACGCTACTTAAAGTTGTTGGCTTAACACGAAATGGTGTGAAATAATTTATTGGGCGAATTATCAAACAAATAATTGGTTTTTGTTGTACGTTGAAGAGGTCATCAAGCAGTAAAAGAAACAAGTGATATGATACTAAACATGAAAGGATGTGAATCATCTGCCCTCAACCAATTATGAAAAATTAACTTGGTTTTGCTACAACCAATATGTGAAGGTGTGCAATTACCTGCAGTATAGACACTTTCAAATGGCTGGCAATGAGGAATGTGGACGCTTTCAAAAACTCTCTTGAACTGCAGTGACTCAAGATGGACCATAAAAAGCGCGCCACCAGTCCACAGTAACAACACATTATTTTCCTCGGCGAACCCTAGTATCTTTATGTCATCCTCCTCAGAATTCAGGAAAAGTAGCTTGTCCAGTTCAATAGTTCTTCCAAGAACCCATGAAGCACCACCATCACAATCATTCTTCCTCTTCCATAATTGGATGTTGCAGCCTGTCCAGAGGATTAAACCAAGGCCACCACCCTCTGCCCGCACAATCAAGAATATGTAATGGCCCTCTTCAAGGATATGCACCGGCACCCGTATCACAGCTAGGCTTTGCTTCTTCATATCGAACTCGAGAATTCCATAAAAATCCCCAACAAGCCTCCAGTAAAGGGAATCCCCAACCAGCACAGCATGCTGCCTAGCAATAAAAACCAAGGTGGAATACTCACTCATAGGAACCTCAGGTGGAACCGGTGCTGAGATGACATCACCCCATAAGCCGGTCCCTGACGAGTAAACCCAGGCGAGAGCTCGTAAGTGTTGCTTGTTGTCGTTGTCTGCCACTGTCAAGACCACTCGGAAGTGGGTCTCTCCGGCAGCCCGGAGCACAGCTCCATTGAAGGGGGTCTTCTCCATAAGTGTGGCAAGCCCTGGGGGCAAGGCAATGCGGTGCTGGTCGGCGGTGGCAGGATCGCACACCAGGATCTGTTTCCAAGATTCGTTGAAGTGGAAGACGAGTACAAGGCCATGGCGACATCCGAGGGGCAGGAAGCGGTCGCCGCCGTCGAACTTCAAAGATAAGCAACCGGGCGGGATACGATTGGGGGCATCCAGAGTAGGTAGGAAGGAGATCTCGCCAGAGCGTTCATCGAAAATACCGAGGAGGGGAGGGTTGCGGCGGTGGTGGATGCGGAAGCGGCGGGAGAAGCCTGGGTCGGAGACGAGGAGGCGCCATCGCTTGCAGACGGCGGAGGCGCGGGGGAGGGAGGACGGCTGCGGGGGGAGGCGGAGGAGGATCTCGGAGAGCAGGTTGTCGTCGTCCAGGGGCGGCGCCGCCGGCGAGCATGGGTGGTGGCGGCGGAGACTCTGCATCTCGCCCTCAGTTCTCACTGGTCGGTCGTTTTTTTTTTTGAGATGCTTGTACGGGATGTGGTGTGGTGGAGCCGAAGCAGCGGAAGCCCAAAATGAATCGCTGAAGTGGGCCGGCCAACACTCAAGAAATCGCTGTGCAAACCCCAGGCCCAGGTATGCCCATTGTGGGAAAAATTCAGAGAAAGGAAAAACAATTCAGCAACATTAGAACGGGAACTCTGCCAAGATCAATGCAGACGACGACGGGTTTTCCAAGATTGGAGACAAGGGTGCTTCAGCTGTGGTGTGTCGCGATAAAAACGGGAACTATCTAGGGGCCTCAGCGATCATTTTTGAAGGCCTTCTGGACCCGATAATTCTCGAAGCACAGGCTTGTAGCGAGGCACTAGCACTCGCTTCAGATCTACAAGTTCAGTCTATATGTGTGGCCACAGATTGCCTAGAAGTAGTATCAAGGATCAAGGACGACTCCCATGCAAGTTTTACCCAATTCTTCAGGATATCAAGCACCAAAGAGCAACGTTTAGTGCCGTGGAGTTCATCCACGAGAGTCGGAAACACAATGGAGAGGCTCATGCGTTAGCTAAAGCTGCCGCATCTCTCCCTCCCGGGCGCCATGTGTGGCTTGCAACTTTGCCTGATATTATCTGTATTCCCATGACTTTGCATGTTGAATAAAGGATACATATTTCGCTCAAAAAAAAAGAAAAGAGAAAAAAAATAACGAAATAAAAAATGAGGCACAATGTCATGATGTGGGATAAATATTGAGATTTACATCGGTTG
>NC_041391.1:68615525-68785467 GCF_002162155.2 Triticum dicoccoides | reverse complement strand
GTTCCAGTCGACTACGATGCGCCTACAGTGATTTCATAAAATCTCAAAATGTTATGCCGGCTTAGTCTCTCAAAGGTGCTCATAGGTGTAGGGTGTGTGTGCTTTCACAGGGATAAGTGTATACTGTGTTTAAAAAATTTATAAAAGCAAAAGAAAATTACAAAAGACATTTTTTCTACAAAGACTATAACTACATGACATGTCTCCTCGTCCTCCTTGATGTGTATCAATTTGTGTCCAGTCAGGTGGTCGGTTCCTCCGCGCCCCATGGGAGACCTCACATCTTTTGCACTTAGCTTTAAGCACGTTGACACACCCTCCACAACTATTTCTTCATCGAAGTAGTCCTAGCACGAGCTTTTGTGACTAACACCTGCATTAGGATCATCCATGTTTGAGTGCGGAAAATTAGAGCGGGTTTGAGTGTGAGAAATGAGAGGGGTGGGAAGCCCATTTTATAGCAAAAAACTGACATTTTTTAAATGAGCCAGTGCGTTGGGCACGTTCGGCTCTAATGCCTCAAAAAATGCATAGAAAATTGAAAAATTGAGGGGGAAAACACAAATTTTGAAATGTGGTACCTGAGAAGGCACGATTTTGACGCTTGGAGCGCAAATAGATGATTTCAAGCTCAAAATTTGATGGGGAATAGACAAATTCGGGGCTAGGAGACGCAAAGGAGGCTACAACAACTTGCAAAACATCGAATCCATGGATCAAATCCAACCAAAACTCATAAGAACCAACAAATCAGTCGAAATCGGGTATGGTATTTTTGTGGGGATTTATGAATTAGGAGAAAAAATATCCAAAACAAGGCTACAAAAGTAAGGGGACTCCAAATCGTGGCAACCTTGTTCATGATACCAAATGATGTAGGTCCAAGCCTTATTCTATACAATCTTCATGAATAAGAGGCGGGTTGGGTGGATTCATGAAGAACACAAGGGAAATTCACAAGAAAACACAAGAGAGAACACTCTATTGGACAAGATCCACACCAAGTATCCTTCAAACCACAAGCTAAGTGATAGACCTCAAGCATTCAACAATAACAAAGGAAAGTAAGATACAAAGGTAGCTCTTACCCAAGTATTAGGACAAGGATGGCTTTAATTCCATGGAGTCTTACCTTCAAGTGGAGGTTTTGGTACTCCTATGGAGCCATCCCCTCAAGAGGAGGTCTTCGTCTACATGATGGAGTAATCCCACAAGGGGAGGTACATGAGTACAACTCTATGGTATGAGTTCTATCTTAGCTAACCCATATAATGGAGGAGGAGGGATATATAAGTCCAAGGTATGAAGGGGTAAGTGGGGGATGAATGGTAAAGTTACATGGGCGTCGGCAATTCCTGCTCACAGGTGCACACCCAGACGGTCCGGTCTGAGGGACCAGATAGTCGGGCTGACCGGACTGTTTGGTCCCTCTGCTGAGACTGTCTGGTCAGTCTAAAGAGCTTCGGGTGTGGCTCTAGCAAGGACGACAGTCCAGTGGTGCAACTTTTGCACACCTTCTTCATTGCTTCGGCTTCTTCTGCTTCTTCTGCTGCTTCCATGCTCCCCTCTTGGATGGTGTCATCGTACCCTTGTGCTTGCACTCCTTCTCGATACGTGTGACTTGATTGCTTGTATCTGCGTTGGTATTTCCCCAAAGAGGAGAGGATGATGTAGCACAACAACGTAAGTATTTCCCCCAGTTATGAAACCAAGGTTATCAATCTAGTAGGAGGAACAATCAACACTATGTAAACAATACTTGCACACAAATAACAAATACTTGCAACCCAACGCGTAAGAGGGGTTGTCAATCCCTTGAAGGTAGTAAAATATGAAATAGATAGATTGATAGATGCAAATAAAATAAAGGCAAATAAAACTTAGTGAGATATTTTTGGGTTTTTGATAATATAGATCTGAAACAAAAGAGGCAAATAAATTGGAAACACAAATGGCAATATAGATCTGAAAATATATGATAGGAAATAGACCCTGGGGCCTATATTTCACTAGTGGCTTCTCTCATGAAAATAGCATACGATGGGTAAACAAATTATTGTTGGGCAATTGATAGAAGAGCAAATAATTATGACGATATCCAAGACAATGAGCAATAAGAACGATGACATGATGCAGACAAGATCTATTCATGTAGGAATAGACCCCATAGTTTTATCCTTAATAGCATGATACATGCGTGCCTCGCTACCCCTTCTGTCACTGGGTGAGGAAACCACAAGATCGAACCCATCACAAAGCACCTCTTCCCATTGGAAGATAAATCATCAAGTTGGCCAAACAAAACCGAAATATCAAAGAAGAAATACGATGCTATAATAATCATGTATGGATATGAATAGATCTGATCATAAACTCACAATTCATTGGATCCCAACAAACACACCGCAAAAAGTCATTACATCAAATAGATCTCCAAGAATATCGAAGGAGAACATTATATTGAGAATCAAAAAGAGAGAAAAAGCCATCTAGCTACTGCCTACAGACCCGTAGGTCTGTGATGAACTACTCACGCATCATCGGAGGAGCACCATTGAGGATGATGAACCCCTCCGTGATCGTGTTCCCCTCCGACAAAGTGCCAAAATAGGGATCTAGATTGGATCTCATGGTTCTGGAAACCGCGGCTGCTGGAATTGTGTTTCGTCGACTCCCCTAGGGTTTCTGAAATATTTGGGTATTTATAGAGCTGAGAGGCGGTGGAAAGGACCTCCGTGGGACCCCCCCCCCACCCATTAGGGCGCGCCCAGGTGGGTGGTGGGCCCCACGGGCCCCCCCCTCGTGCACTTCCTTGGCTCCCAAGTTGTCTTCTAGGCATAAAAAATCTCCAAAAAGTCTCATGGCATTTGGACTTCATTTGGTATTGATATTCTGCGAAGTAAAAACAACAACTGGCACCGGACAGTATGTCAATAGGTTAGTCCAAAAAAATGATATAAAGTTGCTATAAAATGAATGTAAAACATCTAAGGATGATAATATAACAGCATGGAATAATGAAAATTTATAGATACGTTGGAGACGTGTTAGCATCCCCAAGCTTAATTCTTACTCATCCTCGAGTAGGTAAATGATAAAAACAGAATTTTTGATGTGGAATGCTGCCTAACATGTTCATCGCATATTCTTTTCTTTTGTAGCATGGACATTTGGACTTTTAGGCGATTCAAAGCAATAGTCTATATTTAACATGAAGACTTCAATACTCAAGCATATCAACAAGCAACCATGTCTTTCAAAATATCAACACTAAAGAAAGTTATCCCTAGCCCATCATGCTCAATCATTGACCCATTCATGAAACACACTCGAATATTAGCTACATCCAGTGCACAAGTATGATCATAATGCTCCTAGTTGGTGCTTTATAAGATAAGATGGAGACTCAAAATTAAAATTGCATAAATTAAATAGATAGGCCCTTCGCAGAGGGAAGTAGCGATTTGTAGAGGTGCCAGAGCTCAAAGCTTAAATTGAGAGACAAAAATATTTTGAGAGGCATGTTTTTCCCATCAACGAAATTGACCGAGTAATTTCCAATACTTTCCATGCTAGATACATCATAGGCGGTTCTCAAACATAAAATAAAGTTTATTCCTTTTTCTACCATTCTTTCACACTCCATGGCTAGCCATATCCACGGGTGTCTTCCATACCAACACTTTCCAAGGAATTTATTATTTGGAAACATAAAGTAAATTTCCTTTTTATTTCAAGACTGGGCATCCCTATTACCGCCACACTCTCGTGCAATGACAAGTGAACAAACACTCATCTTGAGAATAGCACATCTAGCATGGAAAAATATTGGCCACTGATGTATACTATGCAAATTTATTCTTGTAGACTCGTGTTGGGCCTCCAAGCGCAGAGTTTTGTAGGACAGTAGCAATTTTCCTCAAGTGGATGACCTAAGGTTTATCAATCCGTGGGAGGCGTAGGATGAAGATGGTCTCTCTCAAACAACCCTGCAACCAAATACAAGAAATCTCTTATGTCCCAACATACCCAATACAATGGAAATTTGTATAGGTGCACTAGTTCGGTGAAGAGATGGTGATAAAAGTGTAATATGGATGGTAGAAATATATTTTTATAATCTGAATAAATAAAAAAAGCAAGGTAGCAATCGATAAAGGTGAGCACAGATGGTATTGCAATGCTTGAAGACAAGGCCTAGGGTTCATACTTTTGCTAGTGCAATCTCTCAACAATGCTAATATAATTGGATCAAATAACCATCCCTCAACATGCGATGAAGAATCACTCCAAAGTTCTTATCTAATGGAGAACATAAGAAGAAATTGTTTGTAGGGTACGAAACCACACCTTAAAGTTATTCTTTCTGTTCGAGCTATTCAAGAGTTCGTACTAAAATAACGCAAAGTTATTCTTTCCGTTCGATCTATCCAAGAGTTCGTACTAAAATCAATGTTCAAGAAATTGTTAACTGGTAGCTGCTCGGTCGCTTTAGGAGTAGCGATTAATCGGTGAATTGGCCTATTAATGTTGGAGAACATTGCAGAAAATTAAAATTTTTCCTACGGTTTCACCAAGATCCATCTATGAGTTCATCTAAGCAACGAGTCAAGGGAGTGAGTTTGCATCTACATACCACTTGTAGATCGCGTACGGAAGCGTTTGAGGGAACGATGATGATGGAGTCGTACTCGCCGTGATTCAGATCACCGATGACCAAGTGCTGAACGGACAGCACCTCCGCGTTCAACACACGTACGGTACGGGCGACGTCTCCTCCTTCTTGATCCAGCAAGGGGGAAGGAGAGGTTGAGGAAGAAGGCTCCAGCAGTAGCACGACGGTGTGATGATGGTGGAGAGGTAGTACTCCGACAGGGCTTCACCAAGCACACAACGGAGGACGAGAGGTGTTGGGGAGGGGAGGGGCTGCGCCTTGGCTTGGGTGTTCAGCCCTCCCCTCACCCCTCTATTTATAGGGGAAGGGGCAAGGGGGGCCGGTCCCTCTAGATGGGATCTAGAGGGGGGGCGGCGGCCAGGGAGGGGGGACTTGCCCCCCAAGCAAAGGGGGCGCCTCCTCTAGGGTTCCCCCCCAACCCTAGGTGCATGGGCCCAAGGGGGGGGGGCGCCCAGCCCTCCAGGGGCTGGCTCCTGCCTCACGCGGCCCATGTGCCCCCCCGGGAGGGGTGGCCCCTCCCGGTGGACCCCCGGAACCCTTCCGGTGGCCCCGGTACAATACCGATATGCCCCTGAAACCTTTCGGTGTCCGTATGACAACTTCCCATATATAAATCTTTACCTCCGGAGCATTCCGGAACTCCTCGTGACGTCCAGGATCTCATCCGGGACTCCAAAAAACTTTCGGTAATCACATACAAGTCTTCCTAATAACCCTAGCGTCGCCGAACCTTAAGTGTGTAGACCCTACGGGTTCGAGAGACACGCAGACATGACCGAGACGGCTCTCTGGTCAATAACCAACAACGGGATCTGGATACCCATGTTGGCTCCCACATGCTCCTCGATGATGTCATCGGATGAACCACAATGTCGAGGATTCAATCAACCCCATATACAATTCCCTTTGTCAATCGGTATGTTACTTTGCCCGAGACTCGATCGTCGGTATCCCAATACCTCGTTCAGTCTCGTTACCGGCAAGTCACTTTACTTGTACCGTAATGCATGATCCGTGACCAAACACTTGGTCACTTTGAGCTCATTATGATGATGCACTACCGAGTGGGCCCAGTGATACCTCTCTGTCATACGGAGTGACAAATCCCAGTCTCGATCCGTGTCAACCCAACAGACACTTTCGAAGATACCTATAATGCACCTTTATAGTCACCCAGTTACGTTGCGACGTTTGGTACACCCAAAGCACTCCTACGGTATCCGGGAGTTACACGATCTCATGGTCTAAGGAAGAGATACTTGACATTGGAAAAGCTCTAGCAAAACGAACTACACGATCTTGTGCTATGCTTAGGATTGGGTCTTGTCCATCACACCATTCTCCTAATGATGTGATCTCGTTGTCAACGACATCTAATGTCCATAGTCAGAAAACCATGACTATCTATTGACCAACGAGCTAGTCAACTAGAGGCTTACTAGGGACGTATTGTGGTCTATGTATTCACACGTGTATTATGATTTCCGGATAATACAATTATAGCATGAATAAAAGAAAATTATCATGAACAAGGAAATATAATAATAATGCTTTTATTATTGCCTCTAGGGCATATTTCCAACAGTCTCCCACTTGCACTAGAGTAAATAATCTAGTTACATTGTGATGAATCGAACACCCAGAGAGTACTGGTGTTGATCATGTTTTGCTCGCGAGAGAGGTTTAGTCAACGGATCTGCGACATTCAGATCCGTATGTCCTTTGCAAATATCTATGTCTCCATCTTGAACATTTTCACGGATGGAGTTGAAACGACGCTTGATGTGCCTGGTCTTCTTGTGAAACCTGGGCTCCTTGGCAAGGGCAATAGCTCCAGTGTTGTCACAGAAGAGTTTGATCGGCCCCGACGCATTGGGTATGACTCCTAGGTCGGTGATGAACTCCTTCACCCAAATAGCTTCATGCGCTGCCTCCGAGGCTACCATGTACTCCGCTTCACATGTAGATCCCGCCACGACGCTCTGCTTGCAGCTGCACCAGCTTACTGCTCCACCATTCAACATATACACGTATCCGGTTTGTGACTTAGAGTCATCCAGATCTATGTCAAAGCTAGCGTCGACGTAACCCTTTACGACGAGCTCTTCGTCACCTCCATAAACGAGAAACATGTCCTTTGTCCTTTTCAGGTACTTCAGGATATTCTTGACCGCTGTCCAGTGTTCCTTGCCGGGATTACTTTGGTACCTTCCTACCAAACTTACGGCAAGGTTTACATCAGGTCTAGTACACAGCATGGCATACATAATAGATCCTATGCTGAAGCATAGGGGATGACACTCATCTCTTCTTTATCTTTTGCCGTGGTCGGGCATTGAGCCGAGATCAATCTCACACCTTGCAATACAGGCAAGAACCCCTTCTTAGACTGATCCATTTTGAACTTCTTCAAAATCTTATCAAGGTATGTGCTTTGTGAAAGACCTATGAGGCGTCTCGATCTATCTCTATAGATCTTGATGCCTAATATATAAGCAGCTTCTCCAAGGTTCTTCATTGAAAAACACTTATTCAAGTAGGCCTTAATGCTGTCCAAGAATTCTATATCATTTCCCATCAAAAGTATGTCATCTACATATAATATGAGAAATGCTACAGAGCTCCCACTCACTTTCTTGTAAACGCAGGCTTCTCCATAAGTCTGCATAAACCCAAACGCTTTGATCATCTCATCAAAGCGAATGTTCCAACTCCGAGATGCTTGCACCAGCCCATAAATGGATCGCTGGAGCTTGCACACTTTGTTAGCATTCTTAGGATCGACAAAACCCTCCGACTGCATCATATACAGTTCTTCCTTAAGATGCTCGTTAAGGAATGCCGTTTTGACGTCCATCTGCCATATCTCATAATCATAGTATGCGGCAATTGCTAACATGATTCGGACGGACTTAAGCTTCACTACGGGAGAGAAAGTCTCATCGTAGTCAATCCCTTGAACTTGCCGATAACCCTTAGCAACAAGTCGAGCTTTATAGATGGTGACATTACCATCCGTGTCCGTCTTCTTCTTAAATATCCATTTGTTTTCTATCGCTCGCTGATCATCGGGCAAGTCAGTCAAAGTCCATACTTTGTTTTCATACATGGATTCTATCTCGGATTTCATGGCTTCTAGCCATTTGTTAGAATCTGGGCCCGCCATTGCTTCTTCATAGTTCGAAGGTTCACCGTTGTCCAACAACATGATTTCCAGGACAGGGTTGCTGTACCACTCTGGTGCGGAACGTGTCCTTGTGGACCTACGAAGTTCAGTAGCAACTTGATCCGAAGTACCTTGATCATCATCATTGTTTTCCTCTTCAGTTGGTGTAGGCATCACCGGAACATTTTCCTGTGCTGCACTACTATCCCGTTCAAGAGGTAGTACTTCATCGAGTTCTACTTTCCTCCCACTTACTTCTTTCGAGAGAAACTCTTTTTCCAGAAAGGATCCGTTCTTGGCAACAAAGATCTTGCCCTCGGATATTAAGTAGAAGGCATACCCAATGGTTTCTTTAGGGTATCCTATGAAGATGCATTTTTCCGACTTGGGTTCGAGCTTTTCAGGTTGAAGTTTCTTGACATAAGCATCGCATCCCCAAACTTTTAGAAACGACAGCTTAGGTTTCTTCCCAAACCATAATTCATACGGTGTCGTCTCAACGGATTTAGATGGTGCCATATTTAAAGTGAATGTAGCTGTCTCTAGAGCGTATCCCCAAAATGATAGTGGTAAATCGGTAAGAGACATCATAGACCGCACCATATCCAATAGAGTGCGATTACGACGTTCGAACACACCGTTTCGCTGAGGCGTTCCAGGCGGCGTGAGTTGTGAAACGATTCCACATTTTCTTAAGTGTGTACCAAATTCGTGACTTAAATATTCTCCTCCACGATCCGATCGTAAGAATTTTATCTTTCGGTCACGTTGATTCTCTACTTCATTCTGAAATTCCTTGAACTTTTCAAAGGTCTCAGACTTGTGTTTCATCAAGTAGACATACCCATATCTACTCAAGTCATCAGTGAGAGTGAGAACATAACGATATCCTCCGCGAGCCTCAATGCTCATTGGACCGCACACATCGGTATGTATGATTTCCAACAAGTTGGTTGCTCGCTCCATTGTTCCGGAGAACGGGGTCTTGGTCATTTTGCCCATGAGGCATGGTTCGCATGTGTCAAATGATTCATAATCGAGAGACTCTAAAAGTCCATCAGCATGGAGCTTCTTCATGCGCTTGACACCAATGTGACCAAGGTGGCAGTGCCACAAGTATGTGGGACTATCGTTATCAACTTTACATCTTTTGGTACTCATGCTATGAATATGTGTAACATTACGTTCGAGATTCATCAAGAATAAACCATTGACCATCGGGGCATGACCATAAAACATATCTCTCATATAAATAGAACAACCATTATTCTCGGATTTAAATGAGTAGCCATCTCGTATTAAACGAGATCCAGATACAATGTTCATGCTCAAACTTGGCACTAAATAACAATTATTGAGGTTTAAAACTAATCCCGTAGGTAAATGTAGAGGTAGCGTGCCGACGGCGATCACATCGACCTTGGAACCATTCCCGACGTGCATCGTCACCTCGTCCTTCGCCAGTCTCCGCTTATTCCGCAGCTCCTGCTGTGAGTTACAAATGTGAGCAACGGCACCGGTATCAAATACCCAGGAGTTACTACGAGTGCTGGTAAGGTACACATCAATTACATGTATATCAAATATACCTTTAGTGTTGCCGACCTTCTTGTCTGCTAAGTATTTGGGGCAGTTCCGCTTCCAGTGACCCTTCCCCTTGCAATAAAAGCACTCAGTTTCAGGCTTGGGTCCATTCTTTGACTTCTTCCTGACAACTGGCTTACCGGGCGCGGCAACATCTTTGCCGTCCTTCTTGAAGTTCTTCTTACCCTTGCCCTTCTTGAACTTAGTGGTCTTATTGACCATCAACACTTGATGTTCTTTCTTGATTTCAACCTCTGCTGACTTCAGCATTGAAAATACTTCAGGAATGGTCTTCACCATCCCCTGCATATTGTAGTTCATCACAAAGCTCTTGTAGCTTGGTGGGAGCGACTGAAGGATTCTGTCAATGACTGCCTCATCCGGGAGGTTAATGTCCAGCTGGGACAGGCGGTTGTGCAACCCAGACATTTTGAGTATATGCTCACTGACAGAACTATTTTCCTCCATCTTACAACTATATAACTTGTCGGAGACTTCATATCTCTCGACCCGGGCATGAGCATGGAAAACTAGTTTCAGCTCCTCGAACATCTCATATGCTCCGTGTTGCTCAAAACGCTTTTGGAGCCCCGGTTCTAAGCTGTAAAGCATGCCGCACTGAACAAGGGAGTAATCATCAGCACGAGACTGCCAAGCATTCATAATGTCTTGGTTCTCTGGGACAGGAGCGTCACCTAGCGGTCCTTCTAGGACATATTGTTTCCTGGCAGCTATGAGGATGATCCTCAGGTTCCGGACCCAGTCCGTATAGTTGCTGCCATCATCTTTCAGCTTGGTTTTCTCTAGGAACGCGTTGAAGTTCATGTTGACATGAGCGGCGGCCATTTGATCTACAAGACATATTTGTAAAGGTTTTAGACTAAGTTCATGATAATTAAGTTCATCTTATCAAATTATTATAATGAACTCCCACTCAGATTAGACATCCCTCTAGTCATCTAAGTGTTACACGATCCAAGTCGACTAGGCCGTGTCCGATCATCACGTGAGACAGACTAGTCATCGTCGGTGAACATCTCCATGTTGATCGTATCTTCCATACGACTCGTGTTCGACCTTTCGGTCTCTATGTTCCGAGGCCATGTCTGTACATGCTAGGCTCGTCAAGTTAACCCTAAGTGTTCTGCATGTGTAAATCTGTCTTACACCCATTGTATGTGAACGTAAGGATCTATCACACCCGATCATCACGTGGTGCTTCGAAACGACGAACTTTAGCAATGGTGCACAGTTAGGGGGAACACTTTCTTGAAATTATTATAAGGGATCATCTTATGTACTACCGTCGTTCTAAGTAAACAAGATGCATAAACATAATAAACATCACATGCAATTATATAGTAGTGACATGATATGGCCAATATCATATAGCTCCTTCGATCTCCACCTTCGGGGCTCCATGATCATCTTCGTTACCGGCATGACACCATGATCTCCATCATCATGATCTCCATCATCGTGTCCTCATGAAGTTGTCACGCCAACGACTACTTCTACTTCTATGGCTAACGCGTTTAGCAATAAAGTAAAGTAATTTACATGGCGTTCTTCAATGACACGCAGGTCATACAAAAAATAAAGACAACTCCTATGGCTCCTGCCGGTTGTCATACTCATCGACATGCAAGTCGTGATTCCTATTACAAGAACATGATCTCATACATCACAATATATCATTCATCATTCATCACAACTTCTGGCCATATCACATCACATGACAATTGCTGCAAAAACAAGTTAGACGTCCTCTAATTGTTGTTGCATCTTTTACGTGGCTGCAATTGGGTTCTAGCAAGAACGTTTTCTTACCTACGAATAACCACAACGTGATTTTGTCAACTTCTATTTACCCTTCATAAGGACCCTTTTCATCTAATCCGCTCCAACTAAAGTGGGAGAGACAGACACCCGCCAGCCACCTTATGCAACTAGTGCATGTCAGTCGGTGGAACCGGTCTCACGTAAGCGTACGTGTAAGGTTGGTCCGGGCCGCTTCATCCCACAATACCGCTGAAGCAAGATAAGAGTAGTAGCGGCAAGCAAGTTGACAAGATCTACGCCCACAACAAAATTGTGTTCTACTCGTGCAATAGAGAACTACGCATAGACCTAGCTCATGATGCCACTATTGGAGAACGTTGTAGAAAATTAAAAATTTTCCTATGGTTTCACCAAGATCCATCTATGAGTTCATCTAAGCAATGAGTCAAGGGAGTGAGTTTGCATCTACATACCACTTGTAGATCGCGTACGGAAGCGTTTGAGGGAACGATGATGATGGAGTCGTACTCGCCGTGATTCAGATCACCGATGACCAAGTGCTGAACGGACAACACCTCCGCGTTCAACACACGTACAGTACGGGCGACGTCTCCTCCTTCTTGATCTAGCAAGGGGGAAGGAGAGGTTGAGGAAGAAGGCTCCAGCAGTAGCACGACGGCGTGATGATGGTGGAGAGGTAGTACTCCGACAGGGCTTCGCCAAGCACACAACGGAGGAGGAGAGGTGTTGGGGAGGGGAGGGGCTGCGCCTTGGCTTGGGTGTTCAGCCCTCCCCTCACCCCTCTATTTATAGGGGAAGGGGCAAGGGGGGCCGGCGGCCAGGGAGGGGGGACTTGCCCCCCAAGCAAAGGGGGCGCCTCCTCTAGGGTTCCCCCCAACCCTAGGCGCATGGGCCCAAGGGGGGGGGGGCACCCAGCCCTCCAGGGGCTGGCTCCTGCCTCACGCGGCCCATGTGCCCCCCCGGGAGGGGTGGCCCCTCCCGGTGGACCCCCGGAACCCTTTCGGTGGCCCCGGTACAATACCGATATGCCCCCGAAACCTTCCGGTGTCCGTATGACAACTTCCCATATATAAATCTTTACCTCCGGACCATTCCGGAACTCCTCGTGACGTCCGGGATCTCATCCGAGACTCCGAACAACTTTCGGTAATCACATACAAGTCTTCCTAATAACCCTAGCATCGCCGAACCTTAAGTGTGCAGACCCTACGGGTTCAGGAGACAAGCAGACATGACCGAGACGGCTCTCTGGTCAATAACCAATAGCGGGATCTAGATACCCATGTTGGCTCCCACATGCTCCTCGATGATGTCATCGGATGAACCATGATGTCGAGGATTCAATCAACCCCGTATACAATTCCCTTTGTCAATCGGTATGTTACTTTGCCCGAGACTCGATCGTCGGTATCCCAATACCTCGTTCAGTCTCGTTACCGGCAAGTCACTTTACTCGTACCGTAATGCATGATCCCGTGACCAAACACTTGGTCACTTTGATCTCATTATGATGATGCACTACCGAGTGGGCCCAGTGATACCTCTCCGTCATACGGAGTGACAAATCCCAGTCTCGATCCGTGTCAACCCAACAGACACTTTCGGAGATACCTGTAATGCACCTTTATAGTCACCCAGTTACATTGTGACGTTTGGTACACCCAAAGCACTCCTACGGTATCCGGGAGTTACACGATCTCATGGTCTAAGGAAGAGATACTTGACATTGGAAAAGCTCTAGCAAAACGAACTACACGATCTTGTGCTATGCTTAGGATTGGGTCTTGTCCATCACATCATTCTCCTAATGATGTGATCTTGTTGTCAACGACATCCAATGTTCATAGTCAGGAAACCATGACTATCTATTGACCAACGAGCTAGTCAACTAGAGGCTTACTAGGGACATATTGTGGTCTATGTATTCACACGTGTATTACGATTTCCGGATAATACAATTATAGCATGAATAAAAGACAATTATCATGAACAAGGAAATATAATAATAATGCTTTTATTATTGCCTCTAGGGCATATTTCCAACAATTAACTGGATTAATCGGTCGACCATTAATCGGTGATTGAAAAGGAACTTTCCAACATATATCTAGATTTTTTATATGTATTATACCATACTCTCATGCTCACAGCTATGTAGTATACCAAAATATGTTGTCGTACACATATGAAAAGCATAGAGAGGAGCTAAAATTATTAATCCTAGATATTAACGAGCGAGATGGGGCTGGAAGGTGTTACAGGCTAAAAATTTGGTCTTTGTTTGCCCACCTGTTAATGGGCCAGCGGGGATTAATCGGCCTGACAATTGATTAATCGATCTAACTGGCCAATTAATCGGCCTAGCAAGTTAACGTGATGAATAGGTGTTATTCGATTCGTCCATGCTATGAGTAGGGATTAACTGACCCGTTAACTGATTAATCGGGTGAATTCTTGAATAGTGACTAAACTAACACCGTATGTTACGCATCAACCAACTGTAATGTCACCTAGATACTCCAATGTCACCACAAGTATCCATGAGTTAATTATACGATACACATCAAACAATTTTAGATTCATAATACTCGATCCAATAGAAAGAACCTCAAAGAGTGCCCCAAGATTTCTACCGGAGAAACAAGGACGAAAATGTGCATCGACCCCGATGCATAGATTACCGTAATGTCACCCCAGGAATCCACGAGTTGAGTGCCAAAACATATCTCAAGTGAATTAATATAATACCCCATTGTCACCATGGGTATTCATATGCAAGAAATATATCAAGTGCTCTCAAATCCATAAAAGTATTCAATCTGATAAGAACAAATCTCAAAGGGAAAACTCAATTCATCACAACAAGATAGAGAGGGAGAAACACCATATGATCCAACTATATTAACAAAGCTGCGATACATCAAGATCGCATCATCTCAAGAACACGAGAGAGAGAGAGAGAGAGAAGAGAGAGAGAGATTAAACACATAGCTACTGGTACAATCCCTCAGCCCCAAGGGTGGACTACTCCCTCCTCACCATGGAGACCATAGGGATGATGAAGATGGCCTATGGTGATGATCTCCCCCTCCGGCAGGGTGCCAGAACAGGGTCCAGATTGGTTTTCATGGATACATAGGCTTGCGGCGGTAGAACTTCCGATCTAGGGTTATTTTTTTGTGGGTTCTGGAATATTTGAAAATTTATAGGGTGAAGAGGCGGTGCGGAAGGCCAGCGAGGTGGGCACAACCCACCAAGGCGCGCCTGGGCCCCCAGGTGGGTTGTGCCCCCCTCGGGGCACCCCTCTGGTACTTCTTTGGCCCATCCTGCGTCTTCTGTTCCATAAAAATTCTATAGAAAGTTTCGCTGCGTTTGGTCTCCATTTGATATTGATTTCCTACGAAGTAAAAAACAAGCAAAAACCAGCAACTGGCACTGGGCACTATGTCGATAGGCTAGTCCCCAAAAACGATATAAAGTTGCTATAAAATGATTGTAAAACATCCAACAATGATAATATAATAACTTGAATTTCATAAATTATAGATACGTTGGAGACATATCAGCATCCCTAAGCTTAATTCCTACTCGTACTCGAGTAGGTAAATGATAAATGAAATAATTTATGAAGTGTGAATGCTAGCATAGTGCATAAATTTGATCAATGACAATTTCAATCATTTTTTCTCACACCATAACAACAACTCTTTCTCATAAAACTCATCATGATAAAGTAGCAATCAATTCACATGTTATGGTTCATACAATGAATTCTCTTGAAACTCAACAACCTATATTCTTAGTCACCAAGCAATTGCAATTCAACTTATTCAACAAAGTCTAAGTAAGAGCTCCACATACTCAATCATCATATAGTCTTCTATGATTGCTAGTACACAAAGCATATTCTTAGAACAAATGACATCCATCAAACATAGAGAAAGATAGGGGCTTAATATTTTGCCTCCCAACTCATTTATCATAGAGATACTAGTAAGATGCCCGTGCTACGCTATGGGATCAAAAAAGATAAGGTGGACTTAAATTATAGTGAGGAACTCATATGTTACTGCGGACAATAAAAATGTACCGAGACATTGATCAAAGTAACCATATATTATTATTGATAGGTAGACATCGAACAAAGTCAAACATATGATTTCTAATCCTCTTTGTCCAGGCCAAACTCTTTCTGCTCCATCTCCATCTCGTAGGAACAATTGGTACATAACTTGCATATATAAGAGAGCACATACAAGGTCAACCAAAATGATCGGGCTTGGTAAGCTAGATTAATTTGGCAAAATGATGTGTCGTGCGTCAGCATCCTTCGAACATTGGCTTCGTCAATCGCAAGCCGCGTGAGTGTTGCAGGTGATAACTCCGAATTGTGATAAATGTGATGACTGCACTCACACCAGATCTCCCAAAATCACCAGCACAACAAGCAATCATCAATACATATCACCATGTCCAGCCTTAGAACCACTGCAACATAACTGCTTCTTTCCTTGGAAAGGCTGTAGAAAGCAAAACAAGCTATTGTGTTACCATTCATCGAGGAATTGAACATTTCATGCCACCAGACTTACTGTGAAATAAATGGCATCAATTAGTACTCCCAAATAACATACATACTTTAGCTTGAGCACTCTTATAAATGGTTCCAGGACAAACAAGATTGAAGGAGTGTTTAACTGAAGCTTTGCTAAACATGTACAAGAAACATGAATCTGTAATACCGCGCCATCATGAAGAGAGGAAATATTCCAGATATGACTCAAATAGCTAGTTCCACTTAATTAGTTACATACGTTAGGCATCTATCAGGCCATGAAGTCATTTCTCAGCATAGTATACTCTTCTTTAGTTGTTTGATCAAAACATTTATGCCAACAATATTAGCTCTGGGGCTCTCACGTCATCCATCTGCTCACCCAAGAGGAATAAAGGATATCAGACAATCAATATTGCATACATAACTATCAAATATATTTAGGAAAAGGAAAAAATATTGAGCCTGTAGAGGGTCTGTAGTATATTTAGTCAAGGAAAAAACAATGAACAACACTTGCAATACATTTGTATCGAGCAAAGGAACAAAATGTACAGTAAAACATGCTTTTGAATCATGTATATATAGAAGCTAGTGAATGCACAAGTACATACATACAAAAAATCAGTACTTGCCCTCTTCTTAACTTTCTTGCATCAACCAGGTTTCCACAGATAACAGACAATAGGGAAACAAATATCTAGGTTGTGACTTGAAAGATTTGATGTGGAACTATCAAGCAAAGGAGGGGCATCGATGAGAAAGCGAGCTGCTGTAGGTGTCATCCAAATTATTTTGAACAGTGGGACTAATAAAGAAAACTACCAAAAAACAATTCGAATACATGTACAATATTTTCTGCAAAAATATCATGAACGCTAAAGCAAGCATCTTAGTTGTTTTTCTGAAAGTCCTCCATACAAACTTCAGAACCATAGATGGGAAGCAATTTTAGATGGCTGACCCTAGTAATCTAGATAGATTGAATTTTTACGGCCACCAAATTGTACTTGTGTGATTCATACCTTGTACTACATGCTGAGAACTTCTTTGTAGACTACATTCTTTGTAAAATTTGCAACGGAGTAGGACTGACCTTCCTTTTGCTTATCTGGGACAGTAAGAATCTTCATATTACTTCTAGATGTAGCTCTAGAAAGAGCAACATAGTGCAACAAAATCCCTGCAGAAGGCATCTCGTTTAGATGCATAGCTTGCATTACGTTGAGCTAGGAGTGCTTGCCGCTCTTCAGGTGGTAGGCTTTGCCTACGTGCTCGCCGACGTGGATTTCTTTCTTGCCTCTCATTTAATGTCAAACTTTGCCTACACGCTCGTTGGCTTGCATTCCTCTCGTCAAGTGTCATTCATTGTCTTTTCTCTCTTCTGTGTGCATTAATCTTTTCCTTCTCAACAGGTGTTAAATTTTGCCGACGTGCTCTAACACGTTCTCGCCTTGCTTGGATTTGTTCTGGTGTATGGCTAGCATATCTTATGGCTTCACGTGCACGCTTTCGCCCTACAACATTTTTACGAGAAATTAAATAAGTAGTTCAATAAAATTACTTATACACACAATTTCGCCTTATACATTTACCTTTTGAACTTTCACCTCGCACCAAGTCATCAGTTGATATGAGCATGCCATTAGTACGAAAAATCATAGATGATTCTTTTGTCACTTCATCATCCAAAGACGAGTGACTTGAGCTTGTCATATCTGTTGGCTCACATATATATAAATAGACTTGTATGAGCACTTGGCATGCCCCTGGAGCAAGTTCTGTTAAACTTGGCTACAAAATAATGCAAGCAAATTGCAGACTGATTAGATGAAATAAGCTGTAAAATGCATAAAAACTACAACTAGATTAGATATATATAATCCTAGATGTTGGAGTCAGCTATGTAAAATGTGTATCATTCAATACTTTTCCAACTGCTACTGATACAGTATTTAGACGGGGAAGCTAGAATGAATTATTATTTTTATGTATGGCCATCACGCTGCCACAAAAAGCTCTCTCGTGGAATACCATGCCACTCCATAGCTGAAAGGGGAAGCACTTGGCCTATGGAAAATATAGCCATCACTATAATAAATGAACCTTCAAATCCTTAGTTTGTCATTCCTTTCTAATACTCAAAGTTTCATTCCAGAAGACAATTCTGGATAAGACATTGCAACTAAACATTGCTGATGGAAAAAATAGAAGACAGTTACATCTGTTACCACCATCACATATATAATTGCACAAGTAAGTATTGTCTAATAACAAAGATGAAGTTGATGAGATCGTAGAGAATATTTTACTATTCATTCACAGCACATACCTTGTCCTTGATGAAGATTAGATGGCGAAGAGGAGTGAATCACACTTCCCCACAATCTGTTCGATCTGAAGGTTAATGTGTGCCTTCTTGGAGGTGTAGTTTGAGCAGCGTGAGTCCCATAAGCCTGCCCACTTATTTATACTAGGCTGCAGGAGTGGTTTCTGGACAGTTCGAACTGGGCGCGCGGATTTGAACTCTAAGGACAGAAAAATTGAACTTGGGAGGCGGGACGGGTTGGGAAGCAGAGGCATAGTACCCCATGTCAACCATCACACCAGACCAGTTGTATCTGAGATGGGGTCGACTGAAGGAGGACGTGGGTGTGGACCAGCGCGTGCGCAAAGAGGACGGTCGTGGAGCGCGTCCGCAGAGAAGCTGGCGCCGGCGCCGGCGCCGCTGAGGATGAGTAGAGTGTGGAGGAGGACCCGAGGAGCCGGCCAGTAGGAGGGGGGAGGTGGTGGCAGCCGGGTTTTTGCATCAGAGGAGGAGGCGGGAGTGGCATCGCAGACTCGGGGGACGGAATGTGCCGGTGACGTACTCGCCAACGTAGGTGTCGGAGGAGATGGGGCGGGGGGAGGAGGAGACGCGGGGAACGAGGGGCAGATGGTGGGCGGCGGCGCAACTGCGTTAGAGGAGAAGGTAAGAGGGGCATCGCGGAATCGGGGGCGGACGGCGCCGGCGGCGCCAGCGGTGTGCGACAATGGCCGATGCCCTCTTCGGTTCCGGTGTTTTCTTTCTTTTTCGTGAAGGACCCCTCTCAAGCTACCACATAGATGCGTTGGCCTCACGACTAAGTACTCACACTAGAACATCTGACGTGACAATTCCACGACAGTTGGCGCCCACCATGGGGTGACTTGAAACAATTTAGAATCAATTTTTATTGCCTTATTGCACCGATGACAATTTACTTGAAGGATCTTACTCAAACCATAGGTAGGTATGGTGACTCTCAGGGCAAGAAACTGGTTTTAAGGGTTTTTGGATGCACAAGTAGTATCTCTACTTAATATGAATTTTTGGCTAGCAAAAGATCCTACACAAACACCACATGTTGGAGGATCCATGACAATATAACTTCTATGCAAATATACACAACCATAACTCATTACGTTGTCTTCCTTGTCCAACTTCAACTAATGTGCTCAAGTTTGAAAATAATTAATGGGTATTCACAATCATAGAAGATTTCCAAGATAATATATTTGCATGTGAAAGTTTTCTTCCTTATACTAATCATTCATGCATTGCTTGTATGACCAATATTGTGATTGTCAAGCTTAAAAAGATTTCACTTTCTAAACCCAATGTGAAGCTACTACTAGGCATGATATGAACATATAAATTCAACTTCATGACATTTAGTTCATTCAACAATTTACTCATAGGATATAAGTGAAGCACAAGAGTAAATGACAAACTACTCCAAAAAGATATAAGTGAAGATCAAACACGTAGTCATGTAAAGGGGTAGCTATTTGAGGACTCTCTTTTATTTAAAAACTTTTAGATCTAAGTATCTTATTAAAATAGCAAGCAAAACAAAATAAAATGACATTCTAATAATAGCACACATCATGTGGAGAAGCAAAAACTTAGGCTCAACCGAGGCTAACCGATAATTGTTGATGAAGAGAGGTGGGATGCATACCGGGGCATCCCCAAGCTTAGATGCTTGACACTACTTGGAATATTATCTTTGGATGCCTTGGGCATCCCCAAGATTGAGCTTTTTTGTCTCCTCAATTCCTTTTATATCCCAGTTTCCCTAAATCTTAAAAACATCATCACACAAAACTCAACAAGAACTTGTGAGATAAGTTAGTATAAATCAATGCAAAACCTTATCATTCTCTACTGTAGCAAATCACTAAATTATTATGTAACATTGCATACTAAATATATCCTCAAATAGAATCATTAAACAAGCAAACATATGCAAACAATGCAAACATAACAACAATCTGTCTAAACATGACAGTCTGTAAAGAATGCAAGAAGATCCATACTTCTCTGACTCCAAAATTCTAAAAAAATTACCACAATGTAGAAATTTTATCATATCTTATTGTACAAAAAGTTTCAACATTTTATCACTTCCTGACTTTTCTAGAGATTTTTGCAACAATGGTAAACTTTCTATTTTGAAACAACAACTCATATACCTACAAAATAAGCATGGTGAAAGCTATACTTGTCATTTTTATTGAAATAAAAGATTAAAAACATTATTATAAATAACATCAAGAAAATCCTGACAAAATAAAATGACACTCCAAGAAAAACATATATCATGTGACGAATGAAAATATAGCCCCAAGTAAGGTTACCGATAATGTTGGAGACAAAAGAGGGGATGCCTTCCGGGGCATCCCCAAGATTAGTTGCTTGGATCTTCCTTGAATATTACCTTGGGGTGCCTTGGGCATCCGCAAGCTTAGGGTCTTGTCACTCCTTATTCTCCTCATATCGATATCTCACCCAAAACATGAAAATTTCAATCACACGAAACTTAACGGAACTTCATGAGATGCGTTAGTATGATAAAGAGCAAATCATTCAATTGGTTACTGTTAAGACAAGATTCATAATTGTTCTCACACAATGCCTACTATACCTTATCATTTTCACAATTTATATTGAGCAATATAAGCCATAGAAACTAGAAAAACAAGCAAACTATGCATTGAAAACATAATCTGTCAAAAACAGAATTGTATGTAGTAATCTGTACTCTAACCATACTTCTGCTACTCCAAAAATTCTTAAAAATTAGGACAACATAGAAAATCTGTATATCAATCATCTATACAAAGTTCAGATTAAAATCAAGTTCCGGTGATTTTTCAAAATTACTAGACCGAGCGCAAATGTTTCTGCTTTTGCACAAAATCAAGTCAACTATCATCCACACTATCCCAAAGGCTTTACTTGGCACTTTTATGAAACAAAAGCCATAAAACATGATTACTACAGTAGCCTAATCATGTGAACACACAAAAACAGTAGGGGTAAATGTTGGGTTGTCTCCCAACAAGCACTTTTTGTTAATGGTAAATGTTGGGTTGTCTCCCAACAAGCACTTTTCGTTAATGCCTTTGTAGCTAGGCATGATGATTTCAATGATGCTTACATAAAAGATAAGAACTGAAACATAAAAGAGCATCATGAATCATAATTTCCTCTCTCATAATAATTTTTAGTAGCATCATGAATAGGTTCATCAATATAACCATCACATAAAGCATTCTTTTCATGATCCATAAGCATAGAAAATTTATTACTCCGCACATAAGCAATTTTATTCTCATTCACACTAGTAGGAGTATCATATGAAACTCAAATACTAAAAATTGTTTCAATATTAAAAGAGTAATGTTCAGTAAAAGGATATTCAAAATTATGACCATAATTATCACTACTTCTTTATAACATATGTATCATCACAATAATCATCATAAGTAGCAACTTTTTTCTCATCATAGTCAATTGAAACTTCTTCCGGAATCGTGGAATCATTACTAAATAAAGTCATGACCTCTCCAAATCCACTTTTATCATTATAATAGGATTCAACACCCTCCAAAATAGTGGGATAAATATTATCTAAAGTTGACACTCTTCCAAAACCACTTCCGTAAATATTGCAATCATGATAAATAGGAGGCATGCAATCATCATTAGCATTTTGGATATTTATAGAATTCATACTAACAACATTGCACTCATGCTCATCATTTATGCCAAAGATTTTATTGAATTCTTCTTCTATCAATTGAGCACAATATTTTGATCCATCATTTTCAAGAAAGACCTTATAAAGATGAACAATATGAGACCACATCAATTCCATTTTTTTGTAATTTTATTTTTATAAACTAGACTAGTGATAAAACAAGAAACTAAAAGATTCAATTGCAAGATGTAAAGGTATACCTTCAAGCACTCACCTCCCCGGCAATGGCGCCAGAAAAGAGCTTGATGTCTACTACACAACTTTATTCTTGTAGACTCGTGTTGGGCCTCCAAGCGCAGAGTTTTGTAGGACAGTAGCAATTTTCCCTCAAGTGGATGACTTAAGGTTTATCAATCCGTGGGAGGCGTAGGATGAAGATGATCTCTCTCAAGCAACCCTGCAACAAAATACGAGATATCTATTGGGTCCTCAACACACCCAATACAATGGAAAATTGTATAAGCGCACTAGTTTGATGAAGAGATGGTGATAGAAGTGTAATATGGATGATAGAAATGTATTTTATAACATGAACAAATAAAAAACAGCAAGGTAGCAATCGATAAAAGTGAGCACAAACGGTATTGCAATAAATAAAAACAAGGCCTATGGTCTGTACTTTCACTAGTGCAATCTCTCAACAATGCTAATCTAATTGGATCATATAACCATCCCTCAATATGTGATGAAGAATCACTCCAAAGTTCTAATCTAGTGGAGAACATAAGAAGAAATTGTTTGTAGGGTACGAAACCACCTTAAAGTTATTCTTTCCGTTCGATCTATTTAAGAGTTCGTACTAAAATAATGCAAAGTTATTCTTTCCGTTCGATCTATCCAAGAGTTCATACTAAAATAACACCATATGGTACACATCAACCAACTCTAATGTCACATAGATACTCCAATGTCACCACAAGTTTCCATGAGTTGATTATACGATACGCATCAAACAATTTCAGATTCATAATACTCGATCCAACACAAAGAACCTAAAAGAGTGCCCCAAGATTTCTACCAGAAAAACAAGGACGAAATTGTGCATCAACCCCTATGCATAGATTACCCTAATGTCACCTCAGGAATCCGCGAGTTGAATGCCTAAACATATCTCAAGCGAATCAGTATAATACCCCATTGTCACCATGGGTATTCATATGCAAGACATATATCAAGTGCTCTCAAATCCATAAAAGTATTCAATCCGATAAGAACGAAATCTAAAAGGGAGAACTCAATTCATCACAACAAGATAGAGAGGGAGAAACACCATCTGATCCAACTATATTGACAAAGCCCGTGATACATCAAGATCGTGCCATCTCAAGAACACAAGAGAGAGTGATTAAACACATAGCTACTGGTAGAAACCCTCAGCCCTGAGGGTGGACTACTCCCTCATCATGGAGACCATAGGGATGATGAAGATGGCATCTGGTGATGACCTCCCCCTCCCGCAGGGTGCCGAAACAGGGTCTAGATTGGTTTACGTGGATACAGAGGCTTGTGGCGGCGGAACTTCCGATCTAGAGTTTTTTTGTGGGTTCTGAAATATTTGGAAATTTATAGGGCGAAGAGGCGGTGCGGGAGGCCACCGAGGTGGGCACAACCCACCAGGGTGCGCCTGGGCCTCTAGGCGCGCCCAGGTTGGTTGTGCCCCCCTCGGGGCACCTCTCTGGTGCTTCTTTGGCCCATCCTGTGTCTTTTGGTCCATAAAAATTCTCCAAAAAGTTCTGTGTTTGGACTTCGTTTGATATTGATTTCCTGCGAAGTAAAAAACAAGCAACTGGCACTGGGCACTTTGTCAATAGGTTAGTCCCAAAAAATGATATAAATTTGCTATAAAATGATTGTAAAACATCCAAGAATGATAATATGACGACATGAATACTTCATAAATTATAGATATGTTGGAGACGTATCAGCCACCCCATGCCGCTTAATGAGCGGTACGAGCACACAAAAAGGAAATTCATTTTTAAAATTAGAGTTGGCACATATAAATATACTTGGAATGACACAGAAATACCGCATATAGGTAGGTATGGTGGACTCATATGGCACAACTTGGTTTAAGGATTTTGGATGCACAAGTTGTATTCCTACTTAGTACAAATGGAGGCTAGGAAGTCTGTAGCAATCTGAACATTTACCATACTTCTGTAACTCCAAATATTATGAAACTTTAGGACAACATGGGCAATTTGTATATCTATCTTATGTAAAAAAATCATAGCAAAAGCATGTTTCTATGATTTATTAAAATTCTGCTACTTGGCGCAAAAGTTTCTGTTTTTCAACAAGATCAAATCAACTATCACCCAACATGACCCCAAAGGCTTCTCTTGGCACAAACACTAACTAAAATAGAAAAACATACTCTAATCAGAGGCATAATTGTGCAAACAATGAAGAACAAAAAAAAAGAGAAAACATATTTATTCATTGGGTTGCCTCCCAACAAGCTCTTTCTTTATAGCCATTGAGTTATGCTTTGAGATTTCAATGATGCTCACATGAAAGATAATAATTGAAACACAAAGTAGAGCATCATGTAGCATGTGAAAAACACATTTAAGTCTAACATACTTCCTATGCATAGGCATTTTATAAGCAAACAAATTATTAAGACAAGAAATATCTAGCATATGCATGGAAGAAGAATGAAACAATAGCAATCTCAACATAATGAGAGGTAATTTAGTAACATGAAAATTTCTACCACCATATTTTCCTCTCTCATAATAATTACATGTAGGATCATAATCAAATTCAACAATATAACTATCACATAAAATATTCTCTTCATGATCCATATGCAAGCAAAGTTGACACTCTTCCAAATAGTGGGATTATCATCAAATAAAGTCATGACCTCTCGAAGCCCACTTTTATCAAAAATTTCATACGATTGATCATTCTCCAAAGTAGTGGTATCATTATTACCTAGAGTTGACACTCTTCCAAACGCACTTTCAATATTATTGCAAAAACTATTATCAGTATCATATTGATCAAGAGGCTTAAATAAATTTTCAACATCATAAGAAGAATCACCCCAATCATGATCATTACAATAAGTAGTGGACATTGCAAAATTGTCATCCCCAACCTTGTAGTTTTGCATATTATTAACACAATCCACATTAATAGAATTTATAATAACATCATTGCAATCATGCTTTTCATTCTAGGAGCTATCATGAATCACTTTATAAATTTCTTTAAGACTTCATCACAATTTTCAGATTCAAGATCTTCAAGCAAAACTTCATAAAGATAATCTAGTGCACTCAACTCACTAGCGATTTGTTCATCATAATTGGATCTTTTGAAAAAATTAGCAAGCGGATGAGGATCCATATCAATAGATTTTTAGCAAGCGAAAATGCAAGAAAATAGAAGGCACATGGCACCCATGCAAGGATAGCAAACAAACAAAAAGGCAAACGGAAAATAAGACAAATAAAAAGGAAAATATTTTTGTGTTTTTCGCAAAAAACGTTTTAGAAGTGGGGGAGATGAAAACGAGAGGCAAATGGCAAATAATGTAAATTGCAAGGAGTTGATATTTGTGATTAGGAACCCGATAGATGTTGATGATGTCTCCTCGACAACGGCGTCAGAAATTGGCAAGTTTATGGGAGACTACTTTGACTTGACCCTCCCCGGCAATGGTGCCAGAAATTCTTCCTAATTGCTTGTATCTGTGTTGGTATTTCCCTGAAGAGGAGAGGATGATGCAACACAACAACGGTAAGTATTTCACTCAGTTATGAAACCAAGGTTATCAATCCAGTAGGAGGACCAATCAACACTATGTAAACAACACCTGCACACAAATAACAAATACTTGCAACCCAACCTGTAAGAGGGGTTTTCAATCCCTCGAAGGTAGTAAAATATGATAAATAGATAGATTGATAGATGCAAATAAAATAAAGGCAAATACAACTCAGCGAGTTATTTTTGGGTTTTTGATAATATAGATCTGAAACAAAAGAGGCAAATAAATTGGGAACACAAATGATCTGAAAATATATGATAGGAAATAGACCCCGGGGCCGTAGGTTTCACTAGTGGCTTCTTTCAAGAAAATAGCGTATGGTGGGTAAAAAATTTACTGTTGGGCAATTGATAGAAGAGCAAATAATTATGACGATATCCAAGACAATGTTCATGTATATAGACATCACATCCAAGATTAGTAAACTGAAATGATTCTACATCTACTACTATTACTCCACACATCGACCGCTATCCAGCATGCATCTAGTGTATTAAGTTCATGGAGAAACTGAGTAATACAAAAAGAACGATGACATGATGTAGACAAGATCTATTCATGTAGGAATATACCCCATCATTTTATCCTTGATAGCAACGATATATGCGTGCCTCACTACCCCTTCTGTCATTGGGTGAGGACACCACAAGATTGAATCCATCACAAAGCACCTCTTCCCATTACAAGATAAATCAATCAAGCTGGCCAAACAAAACCGAAATGTCAAAGAAGAAATACGAGGCTATAATAATCATGTATGGATATGAATAGATCTAATCATAAACTCACAATTCACCGGATCCCAAAAAAACACTGCAAAAAGTCATTACATCAAATATATCTCCAAGAACATCGAGGAGATCATTGTATTGAGAATCAAGAAGAGAGAAAAAGCCATCTAGCTACTGCCTATGGACCCGTAGGTCTGTGGTGAACTACTCACGCATCATCAGAGGAGCACAAATGAGGATGATGAAACCCTCTGTGATCGTGTTCCTGTTGGGAAACGTAGTAGAAAACAAAAAAATTCGCACATACGATCACCAAGATCAATATGAAGATGCATAAGGGTTGGGATCAACGATCGTTACCAACTCCAGAGTGCAGTGGAAGAAGAAAAGTCGGTGTAGACCATGCTTGAAGTCCATAAAATGATGACGACGATCCCGCGAACTGCCCTCGAACGATCCCTCGAATAGAAGACACAAAGCACGACCTCTCTACTTGGTTGCAAGTGTACGGTCTTCACGATCCGGCAACAATTCACCGTCGAGAGCTAACCATCGCCAAAGAATTAGAGGGAGGATATTAGAACCACACTGGGCTTCTAATTATGAGGATTATAGTTAGATAGGGCTAGCTATAATTAGTCTAGGACCAACTAGAACTAGAACTAGATCAACTAGAAGAGGCACCCAAAACTTGTGTTCCAATAGGGTGGGAAACCTCTAGTATATATAGGTTAGGAGGGGAGGAGAGGGCAGCCACCAAGGGAGGAAAGCCTCCCTTGGTGCGCTGGCCAAGGGGATGGGAGTCCTACTCCCACCCCTAGTCCAATTCGGGCCCCTTCCTTAGGGAAGGGTGGCACTTTCCCACTTGGGCCTTTTTGGCCCAAGTTGTGTGCCACCTCTTGGCCTTTTTGGCTCATTTATATCTAAATTGAATATAAAATGTTCTAAACATTTTTAGAGCGCTGTAAAGAATCTGAAATGAGAGTTGTACAAAAGAACATATTCTCCAACCCCGGCGCTGACCTCTCTACCGGTGATCTCCCTCCCTATCCACTGATTTCTTGATCTTTCCCGATCATCTTCTCCGGCGTCTTCTCTGGATCAAGGCAATAGCCATCTCCTATGGGTTCTTCTGGTGGATCTACCCTTGGCTTGGATTTCTCCAAGGGTAGGATATTTTCGGATGAGGTTTTCAGATCTACTGGTCGCACAATTCATCCGATGGGAAGAGGGAGGGCTTTCATTTTGATCGTGTCCTTCAGTAGGCATGCTTTCCGGTTATCTGAGGATTCAGTGGCGGCGGCGCTGGAAGCTGCGCTTGGTGGTTCAGCAATTGATCTTCGGGTTAGTCATGTCAAGGACAAAGTTTTTTCTTTCCAAGTCTCGTGCATGCAAGTTGGCTTTATTATTATGGATCTTCGCTCTTTTGCTTGTGATTTGTTCAAGTGCTATTTTCATCTTTGGGGTAATGGAGGACCTAATTGGGTCAGAGAACTTAAGATCTGGCGTAAGGAATGTGATGCTGAATGGATATTGATTAGCCCTACAAAGCATAGGTCTTCGCTAGGTATATTGGCTATGCATAAGCCCCCGGTTAAATCTTCTTTGAAATCTAGAATTTCTGCAACTAAAAAGCTGTCTTTTGCCATGTTTGAAAAGTATTCGGCTTGCAAAGGCTATAGATATCCAGCTTCCCAGACTTGCATTGATACTATAGTTGACAGGGGGTATGATCTTTCTGCCCATGAGCGTGTTGTCATTCGGCAATCACCTGCTCCTGAATTGATTTGGACGGTGGCCAGGCCACCCATTGTGTTTGGTACAATTAACATGTCGCCGGAGTTGCACCGGCGGCCAGTTGCGCCGCCGCCCGATCCGGTTTCGGTGGATCCGCAAATCGGGACTTCCGGTAATCTTTCGGCGCAATTTGAGGAAGCGGGAAATTCTCTGATTCAAACTGGATGTTTGGCTTCGGGCCCCTCTCAGATGATTAACCCACCGTGTGTGGGCTTGTTGGCCCAAGATTGTCCTGCCTCTGGTGGATCTTTGCCTCCTAATGGGCCTCCTGATAATGGGCTGGACTCATCTATGAGCCTTAGCCCCCTGGGTGATTCTCTGGATATCCCTTCCACACAAGAGGCAGCTCGGCAGTTTGAAGCTATGGTCGATGACATGGTGGACCGGGTTCTAACCTATTCTGTTTGCGGTCAGAAGGGCCACATGGCAGTCTCTTGTGTAATGCGAGCGGTCCGCTCGGCTTGCTCCAGGGTGGGTCATTCTAGGCATGCTTGCAATGATTTTGCTCGCTCTCATGGATTGGTTTGGAGGCAGAGCTCTCTGCAACAAAACACGAGTATTTCGGAAACATCAGCTGATCAGGGGAAGGGTGTCGGAGTGATTGGGATATCTAGTCCTGTCACTTCGTCACCGCCCGCATTGCTCCAATCTCCTCCCCTCCTTGCCAAAGAAACCCCCTGCGCGTCTGAAGAAACCCTCTGTTCGTCGCCGCTCCAGCCGGCCATGGCGAACTTCGAGCTTGACCCGCATCGCCTTGTGCCACCAGGGCATCATATCATCGATGGTGGTGATCAGCGTTTACCACGCACCTTCTGCACGCCGGCGACTCACCCCCCTAGACGCCATGAAGATTACATGGTCGCTGAAGTTATGCCTGCTCCGGATGGACCCCTAGGGCCTGTCAGGGAGGAAGTGGTTCAGTTTCTTCAGAACAGAGGTATACTTGTCCGCTCTGCTCAACCATGGTTTCATGGAGTCGGTCTGTTTCAAGTTCGGGATCCGTCTGTTAGATATACTTTGATTCAGCATCCGCCATTTGCTCTGGGAAACGATCGTTTTGTCAGATTCATGAAGCATGATGAGGGGGAAAACTTCAAAGGGAATCATGGTTTTCGTAAGGGCTAGCTAATGTTTGTTGGGATTCCACTTGATTATTGCACGACTGAGTATATTTCTCAAGCAGTTGGTACTTTTGGAAAATTTCACTCTTGGGATAGTGAAGATCCGTACCTGGTTCGTACTGTTGTGGAAGCAAGCTTTGCTGATACGCCTCTGGTACCTAGGGATGTGGTTTTCGGGGATTATGCTGATTGGGGGGCGCTCAGGTTTCTTGGACTGCTGCATGTTATGTTCTTGGGGCAGATTTTGCTGATCAGATGGCCAATGATGAGGATCCGATGCCTTTAGATGGGAATCCCCATCCAATGCCTGGACACCTAGTTCCTGACAACATACCTTTTGTTCTCCCGCCTTACCCAATGATTGGATGGAATGATGCGCCACTTGCACCTCCTCCCCCTCCTGATAACCCTATGGATGCTGGTTGGGGTAATGCTAATTGGGGAGATGATGAGGATAATAATCTGCCTCCGCAGCCCGCCATGCCAGAGCAAGATCAAGTCTCCATCGTCATTGATCAACCAGAGCAATCTGAGTCTGTTGAGCAGCTTCTGCAGGGTGTTGAGCCACATCATCCACCTCTGATCGATTTGATTGCTCAAGTCCAGGATTAGCCCACAGTTGTGGTGGACAACCCTTTGGCCATTGTCCCCTATCAACCACCAGTAATTCAGCACCATCATATCTTCATTGGGATGGCTCAAATTGTGGCGGGGCCACCTCTCCCGCCTGGATTGCTTTGGAAGCGTTCTTTTGAGAATTTGATGTTTGATTTTTCAGTGAAAGAGGTGCCCAGGTCCATCTTCTTCAAGCCCTTGGGGACAGTCACCTATTCAAGCATAAGTGGTCGATTGCGTTTGATGACTCTCAGGGGATGTCTATGTTGGTCCCTTCTTTGCCAAGTTCTATGCCCTGCAAATCAACTATCACTAGGCGCCCTGTGGCTCGCTCCTTGTTTGGTGTTTTGTCTGACACTAGGTTATCTGTCTCAAGTGAAGAGCATTCTGTTGCTGCTGGGTCTGATGGGCTGATTTCTAAAGCTATGAATTCTGGGTCTGTGGGGCTTTCTGGCCAGGAGGAGGTTTCCTCTACTGTTGTTTTTGCTTCTGAACCTAGTACGCGACAGAAAAGCCAGCATGGTAGACGGAAGATATCTGCTCCCTTGGTGGACACCTCAGTTAGAAGGTGTACGAGAAGCGCGGCAAAGTTGGATGGTTTCAAACCTGTGGTTTTTGAGCAGCTGTCACTTCAGCCTGCTAAGAGACGCCCTAAGTCCAAGCCCATGGAAGAGAAGGCTCGGCCCAATCTGGATGCTGCTGCGACCATGGACAACACTAAAGATGGGGGCAACGACAAATCTGAAGATGTCCCTCTGCCGACGCTGATCGTGGTGCTGCAGGCAATTGGAGCTGAGCTGGAAATTGATCCTAACCTGCTGTCTCGGGAGAAGCTTATGGCTAATCCTAAAGACTCCTCCTCCTCCGACAGTCTTTAAATGTTAAAGTTTAATGTTTTATCTAGGTGTAGCCAGCCTGTCAAATTTGCTGTCTGTTATGTCCTCTCTGAACTTTTGCTCGTTGGTTGTGACTTGGCACTTTTGGTTTTCTATGGTCTGGGTTGTGTGGTACTAGGTGTCACATTGTTTTTGCTATGCTCTTATATGTTATCCTATGAATCAAATGTCAATGCGTAGCTGGAAGGTCCTTTGTTGGAATGTTTGTGGATTGAACTCTGAAACAAGGCAACGTGCGGTTAGGCAGAAAGTAATTGAAAGTCAATGTGCAGTTGTGTGTCTGCAGGAGACTAAGCTCTCGGAGTGCCCCCGTAACTTAATTAAAAGCATTTGTCCTATGGGCTTTGATCAGTTTATTGGATCACCCTCAAGGGGAGCATCGGGTGTATTTTAACTGTGTGGCGATCAGATGTTTTTTTGGGGACTTTAATTGAAGCTAAACCTTATGGAATTGTGATTAGTTTTAAATCTATGCATAATGATGACAATTGGTACCTGGTGAATGTTTATGGACCCTGTCAAGGTGTCTTGAGGGATGAGTTTGTCTGTTGGCTTTATAATTTAAATGTAGAGCCTGAGCAGAATTGGCTTTTGCTGGGAGACTTTAACTTCATACAATCTCTTGATAATAGGAATCTTCCCGGTGGTGATATCAATGATATTTTTATTTTCAATGAGATCATAGGTCATTTGGGACTGCTTGAGCTACCTCTAAAGGGAAGAAGGTTCACATGGTCTAATATGCAGGATTTCCCTCTTCTTGAGCAGTTGGATTGGTTTTTTACCTCTGCCAGCTGGATCGATCAATACCCAAATACTCAAGTTAGTCCTCTCGCCAAAACTGTGTCAGATCATGTTCCATGTGTGGTTTCAATATGTACCAACATCCCAAAAGCTCACATCTTCAGATTTGAAAAACTTCTGGGTTCATCAACCAGGTTTTATGGATTGTGTTCAACAGGTTTGGCAAAAACCTTCTCACAAAACACACATATCAGCAATTATTATGGACAAACTCAAATCTTTGAGGTTTGCTCTTAAGAAATGGCAGAAGAGTTTGTCACATATTAAAATCCTGATTGAGAAGTGTAACTGGGTGATTTTTTGGTTGGATGATTTGGAAGACTCCAGGCCTTTATTCTTAACTGAATCCAATTTCAAAAAATTGGTGAAGATGCACCATGAACATCTTCTTCACCTGCAATTCTTATATTGGAATAAGAGATGCACTATTAGATATATCAAAGTGGGTGAGGAAAACTCAAAATTCTTCCAAGCAATGGCAACTGAGAGACATAGAAAAAACTCAATTGCCACTCTTCAGTTGTCAGATGGCACTGTTTCTTCAGACCATGACATAATTGCAAAGGAATTTCTGGAGATTTTAAGGGCAGGATGGGAACAGTGAAACCAATCTTTTTGGGTAATGACATCCTTTCTATTCTCCCTAGGGTGCAGGGACTGAATGTTCTCACTAGGCCTTTTGAGGTCAAGGAAATTGAGCAGGTTATCAAGGAGTTGCCCATTGACAAGGCTCCTAGACCTGATGGTTTTAATGGCCTTTTCATGAAGAAGTGTTGGCCAATCATTTCCGGTGATTTCATTGCACTGGTTAATGAGTTTCACGCTGGAACTGCTCAGCTTGAAAATCTCAGTGAGGCCTTCATAACTCTGATCCCTAAGAAGTTGTCACCTGAAACTGCTGGCGATTTTAGGCCAATTTCTTTGACTAGTGTGGGATTGAAGTTCCTCACTAAACTTGCTGCCAACAGGTTTCAAGATGAAATAACCAAATGTGTTCATAAAAATCAATATGGCTTTATCAAGTCAAGAACCATTTGACATTTGAGTATATTCATCAGTGCAACCAGTCAAAAAAGCCAATCATGTTACTAAAGCTTGATTTTGAAAAAAGCCTTTGATTCCATTCAGCATGAGGCAATTATAAAGATCATGGTGGCAAAGGGTTTTGATAATAAATGGATTTCCTGGATACATCAATTGTTGTCCTCAGCAACATCCTCAATCTTGCTCAATGGGGTACCAGGAAACCATTTTAAGTGTAAATGTGGAGTAAAGCAAGGTGATCCTATCTCACCATTGCTTTTTGTGATTGCTGCTGATCTGCTACAGACTATGATTAATGATCATCTCAGTAAAGGACTGCTTTCATTACCTCTAGCAACTCATGATCCTGATTACACAGTGGTTCAATATGCTGATGACACACTGCTGTTTGTGTCTGCTGATTCTGTGCAGTTGGAGGTGCTTAAGTCTGTTCTAAACTCTTTTTCCATGGCCACTGGGTTGCAGATTAACTTCCACAAATCATCAATGTACCCAATCAATGTGAATGCTTCTTCTGCCAATACTCTTGCTGCATAGTTTGGGTGCCAACTGGGGGTTATGCCATTCACATATTTGGGATTGCCAGTGGGCACAACTAGGCCCAAAATTGTGGATCTGCTTCCACTGGTTGACTGTATGGAAAGAAGATTAACTGCTAGCTCTTGGTTTCTGCCCCAAGGTAGTAGGTTGCAGCTGGTAAACTCTATTATATCTTCATTGCCAATCTTCTTCCTGTGTAGTTTATCTATTCCTAAAGGGATTTTAAAACAACTGGAACGAATACAGAGACAATGCCTTTGGAGAAAGTATGGTCAGGAGAATGGGAATTCTCTGGCTGCTTGGCCCTTGGTGTGTAGACCCAAACTTAAGGGTGGGCTAGGCATACTTAACCTGGGTCTGCAGAATGAACCCTTGTTAATGAAATTCCTCAGTAAGTTCTATAACAAAGTAGATGTGCCATGGGTTCATTTGATCTGGGACAGTTACTATTATCAGAGAGTTCCCCATGACACTGCTTTGTGTGGATCCTTTTGGTGGAGGGACATCTGTAAACTAATGGATAAATTCAGGGCTGTTTCTTCAGTATCTGTTGGAAAAGGGGACTCTCTGCTCTTTTGGTCTGATTCTTGGGAAGTTGATAACTCATGCACCCCACTCCAAGATAGATTCCCCAGGCTTTTTTCTTACTGCTTACAAAAGAATTCCTCTGTTATGGATGTGTTGCAGACTGAGGAGTTACAGAGCATGTTTTCCTTACCATTATCTGAATTGGCCTATAGGGAGTTTAATCATCTGTCTGGAATCTTGACTGAGATTTCATTGGATGTTGCTTCTAATGATTCCTGGAAATGGAAACATGGAAACAATGCTGGGTCCACAGCAAAGAAATACTATGAATTTGTTCACGAGCCAATTCCTTCAAACCCTCTTCTTTGTTGGGTTTGGAAATCCTGCTGTACTATGACAGTTAAAATGTTTGCCTGGCTTGTCATTATGGACAGAGTAAACACCAAGGATATGATTCAACGCAGGAAGTGGAAAATTAATGATGGGCCTGAATGTGTACTCTGTCCCTCGGGTGCACTTGAAGACAGGAATCACTTATTCTTTCAGTGCAACTTCAGCATGAGAGTGTGGAACTATCTCCAAATCACATGGCTCAATAGTCAGGATATGGTGCAAACTGCAAGTCATGCTAGGAAGGATTTCAATAAGCCATTCTTCTCTGAGGTGGTTTTCTTAACTTGGTGGAATATATGGAAAGTCAGGAATGACAAAGCCTTCAGGTACATCAGACCTACTTTCAGACAGTGGAGAAATGGGTTTGTCCAGGACATCTCACTCTTGGCTCACAGAATCAAGTCAAGACACAGGGATGCTTTGATCAAATGGATTGATTTCCTGCCTCCTTGAGGGGACCTGCATTTATTTTTTCTCTAGTTAGGGTTTTCCTTTCTTTGCCTAGACTAGGTTGTACAGTTTCTATTTTTTTTCCTTCCTGCCTTGTTCCTTTTCTTAAGGAACTATTTGCTGTACATGCTGTTTTAAGTTTCAATAAATTGCTGTGGGGTGCAAACCCTGTAGTCTTCAAGGTAAAAAAAACATTTTCAGAGCATTATATATATAATTTAACATCCCTAAAAATATTTTCCACCTATATACATGTATTAATCGGTAATACCCGGTATTACCCGATATTCACCGAAACCCTTCTGGTGATCCCGAAACGCTTCCGGAAGCTCTCAGAACTATTCTAGATATTAATGAAACAATTTCACTAATATATTCTCATCACTCCCGCACTACTAACACTCAAAAGATCATGATTACCTTAAGCTTGTGACCCTGTAGGTTCGGTATATCACAAACATGAATGAAACCCCTTTGTTCAATAACCGATAGCGGAACTGTGGACATCCATATCGGCCCCTATGATTACACGAATGATATTCGAGTGAACCTTTGGTTATCATGTGATATTACCTTTGCTTCGCGATACTTTAAAAACCCAGTGTGCATCGGTATCCTCTTGAGTCATCACCATGCTCACTATACCGTTGCTCCTGTTACTGGTTTTGTTCTTCTTTCTCGTTAACGTGTTTCAGCATCCCCGTGATGTAGTCACTTATGTTTGGCCAGAACATGATTGATGCCTTCACACCGAGAGGGCCCTAAGATTATCTGTCCATCGTCGGAGAAGCAAATACCACTCTCGAGCTGTCCGGTCACTTATCAAACTTTCCGGTGAGCCTGAAAGTTGTCATTATGATCACCTTGTTACAGATGACGTTTGAGCAACCCCAAAGCCCACCGTCTGGTAGGAAGTGACTGAGACACTCTCATGGCCTGAGGAACTAAAACATATGTTAACACTCTATGTTATTACAATTGAATACAGACGATATTAACTCAATTCATAACAAACAAGTTTGGGTCGATTCAATATGATCGTTCTTCCAACTTCATAATCTCAATGTTGTTTTAGTATCATCGTTACACTTAAGGATATCCTAATCCGGAAAACGTGATCATCAACAACACTTGAGCTAGTCTTAGAGGTGAGACTAGGAACCTTCATTTTATTCAGTTATCATTTCACACGTGCATATGAGCCTTCCATAACTATCCAATTACGAGTACGAGAATTGAAAGACATGAAAATTCTCAATTCTCAGTTTTCCACCGAATCACATATTCCAGGATCATAGCAGTTATAGCATGAAATATAAACTCTTAATTATGAATATGCAAATATAATAATACAAATATTATTACCTCTAGGGCATATTTCCAATAGTCTCCCACTTGCACTAGGGTCCATACTCTAGTTAGCACTTTTGAACACCAATGGCAATTCGGTGTCAGTCCATATGCTTTGCCTGTGGTATAGACTTCGTCCTATCAGATCTTGACAACTACAAATCCGTGTGTATCATTTGCATTTCAATGCATATGTCATGCTTTCACATAAATTTATATTTTGTGAAACTGGCTTTGTATGTATTGAATCACTGGCATGACCTTTGATTCCTCAGTTTGAGTTATAGAACAACTATTGAGAACAGTGTTCTATTTGCACAATCATCTAAAAACCAATCCAAGTTCATAAATGAAACTCTGATTCACCACCCTCTTTTGTTGCTTCTAAAGCGACAATATACCCAGCCTTCTGTTATAGAATTCACCATAGTAACTCTCTTGGACAAATTCGAATTTACTGTGCCACCATAAATATCTTTAATTGAAATAAAAATTCGCTTGGATCACCAAATGAAGATTCTTGTGAATTTACTACTTACATCAAGCATGTATTGATGTAACTCCTTACAACAATCTTTTTATTCTCTCCGTATGCGAAAAACGCGTTGTCTGTACTTAACGATATTTTCACTGTTGTCCTATGATACACTCAAATGTATCTATAATTTTTAATTGTTCCATGCTATTATATTATCCACCTTGGATGTTTTGTATGCATTTATTGTTGGGGAACGCAGTAATTTCAAAAAATTTCCTATGCACACGCAAGATCTTGGTGATGCATAGCAACGAGAGCGAGAGTGTATCTTCATACCCTTGAAGATCACTAAGCGGAAGCGTTTATCAACGCGGTTGATGTAGTTGTACACCTTCATGATCTGCCCTGATCAAGTACCAAACGTACGGCACCTCCGCATTCAGCACACGTTCAACTCAATGACATCCTCGCCTTATTGATCCAGCAAGACGGGCGAAGTAGTGGATGAGTTCCGGGAGCACGACGTTGTGGTGACGGTGTTGCTGAAGAAAAATCTCCGCAAGGCTTCGCCTAAGCACTACGGAAACTATGACGGAGGATAAACTAGAGGGGACGGGGTTGCCGGCACATGGCTTGGTGTTTCTTGATGTCTCTTTGGTGCTAGCCCCGCCCCTCTATTTATATGTTGAGCCTTGGGGTCGAAACTTGGAGTAAAAGCCTCCACAAAGTCGGTTTCACCCGAAAGGCAAGAGTCCTTCTCGGACTCGAGGGCCAGACGCCAGGGTTCCCGACGTCTGGCGTCAGATGCCAGGGTTCCCGGCGTCTAGCGCCAGACGCCAGGGACCCTGGCGTCTGGCAACCTTGTAGGCTTTCCCCTTTGGCCCAAATAAAGTGTTCTCGTACCCAAACATTTTGGGAAACATCCGGAACCCCTTCCGATGAATTCCGGAACCCTTCCGAAGACCAAACACTATTATCCCATATATCAATCTTTATCTCCGGACCATTCCAGAGTTCCTCGTCATGTCCGTGATCATATCCGGGACTCCGAACAACATTCGGTCACCAACATACATAACTCATATAATACTATATCGTCAATGAACGTTAAGCATGCGGACCCTATGGGTTCGAGAACTATGTAGACATGACCGAGACACCTCTCTGGTCAATAACCAATAGCAGAACCTGGATGCCCATATTGGCTCCTACATATTCTACGAAGATCTTTATCGGTCGAACCACATAACAACATACGTTGTTCCCTTTGTCATCGGTATGTTACTTGCCTGAGATTCGATCGTTGGTATCTCAATACCTAGTTCAATCTCGTTACCGGCAAGTCTCTTTACTCGTTTCGTAATGCATCATCCCGCAACTAACTCATTGGTCACATTGCTTGCAAGGCTTATAATGATGTGCATTACCGAGAGGGCCCAGAGATACCTCTTTGACAATCGGAGTGACAAATCCTAATCTCGATCTATGCCAACTCAACAAGTACCATCGGAGACACATGTAGAGCACCTTTATAATCACCTAGTTATGTTGTGACGTTTGGTAGCACACAAAGTGTTCGTCCGGTATTCGGGAGTTGCATAATCTCATAGTCATAGGAACCTGTATAAGTTATGAAGAAAGCAATAGCAATATACTAAACGATCAAGTGCTAAGCTAACAGAATGGGTCAAGTCAATCACATCATTCTCCAACGATGTGACCTCGTTAATCAAATGACAACTCATGTCTATGGCTAAGAAACATAGCCATCTTTGATTCAACGAGCTAGTCAAGTAGAGGCATAGTAGTGACACTCTGTTTGTCTATGTATTCACACATGTACTAAGTTTCTGGTTAATACAATTCTAGCATGAATAATAAACATTTATCATGAATTAAGGAAATAAATAATAACTTTATTATTGCCTCTAGGGAATATTTCCTTCAGTCTCCCACTTGCACTAGAGTCAATAATCTAGTTCACATCGTCAGGTGATTTAACACCAATAGTTCACATCTTTATGTGATTAGTTCACATTGCCATGTGACTAACACCCAAAGATTTACTAGAGTCAATAATCTAGTTCACATTGCAATGTGATTAACACCCAAAGAGTACTAAGGTGTGATCATGTTTTGCTCGTGAGAGAAGTTAAGTCAACGGGTCTGTCAAATTCAGAGCCGTATGTATTTTGCAAATATTCTATATCTACAATGCTCTACATAGAGCTAGTCTAGCTTATTGCTGCCAATTTCAATATGTATCCAGATTGAGATTTAGAGTCATCTGGATTGGTGTAAAAGCTTGCATCGACGTAACTCTTTATGACGAACTCTTTATCACCCCATCATCGAGAAACATTTCCTTAGTCCTCACTAAGGATAATTTTGACCACTGTCCAATGATCTACTCCTAGATCACTATTGTATCCTCTTGCCAAACTCCTGGTGAGGTACACAATTGGTCTGGTACACATCATAGCATACTTTATAGAACCTATGACCGAGGCATAGGTAATGGCTTTTCGTTCTCTTTCTATTTTCTGCCATGGTCGGGTTTTGAGTCTTACTCAACTTCACACCTTGCAACACAGGCAAGAACTCCTTCTTAGACTATTCCATTTTGAACTACTTCAAAATCTTGTCAAGGTATGTACTCATTGAAAACACTTATCAGGTGTCTTGATCTATCTCTATAGATCTTGATGCTCAATATGTAAGCAGCTTCACCGAGGTCTTTCTTTGAAAAACTTCTTTCAAATATCCCTTTATGCTATTCAGAAATTCTATATCATTTCCAATCAACAATATGTCATCCACATATAATATTAGAAATGCTACAGAGCTCCCACTCACTTTCTTGTAAATATAGGTTTCTCCAAAAGTCTGTATAAAACCATATGCTTTGATCAACTCATCAAAGCGTATATTCCAACTCCGAGATGCTTGCACTAGTCCATAGATGGATCGCTGGAGATTGCACACCTTGTTAGTACCTTTAGGATTGACAAAACCTTCTGGTTGCATCATATACAACTCTTCTTTAAGAAATATCCATTTAAGGAATGCAGTTTTGACATCCATTTGCCAGATTTCATAAAATATGGCAACTACTAACATGATTCGGACGGATTTAAGCATCACTGCAGTTGAGAAAATCAAATTGTAGCCAACACCTTGAACTTGTCGAAAACCTTTTTGCGACAAGTCGAGCTTTGTAGATAGTAACACTACTATGAGTGTTCGTCTTCCTCTTGAAGATCCATTTATTTAATATGGCTTAACGCTCATCGGGCAAGTCCACCAAAGTCCACACTTTGTTCTCATACATTGATCCCATCTCAGATTTTGTGGCCTCAAGCCATTTTGTGGAATCTGGGCTCATCATCGCTTCCTCATAGTTCATAGGTTCATCATGTTCTAGTAACATGACTTCTAGAATAGGATTACTGTACCACTCTGGTGCGGACCATACTCTGGAAGACCTACGAGGTTTTGTAGTAACTTGATCTGAAGCTTCATGATCATCATCATTAGCTTCCTCACTAATTGGTGTAGGAATCACATGAACTGATTTCTGTGATGACCTACTTTCCAATAAGGGAGAAAGTACAATTACCTCATAAGGTTCTACTTTCCTCCCACTCACTTCTTTCAAGAGAAACCCCTTCTCTAGAAAGGATCCATTCTTAGCAACAAAGATTTTTCCTTCGGATTTGTGATAGAAGGTGTACCCAACAGCTTCCTTTGGGTATCCTATGAAGACGCACTTCTTCGATTTGGGTTTGATCTTATCATGTTGAAATACTTTTTCATATAAGCATCGCAGCTCCAAACTTTAAGAAACGACAACTTTGGTTTCTTGCCAAACCATAGTTTATAAGGCATCGTCTCAACAGATTTTGATGGTGCCCTATTTAAAGTGAATGCAGCTATCTCTAATGCATAGCCCCAAAACAATATTGGTAAATCGGTAAGAGAGATCATAGATCGCACCATATCCAATAAAGTGCGGTTACGGCGTTCGGACACACCATTACGTTGTGGTGCTCCAGGTGGCGTGAGCTGTGAAACTATTCCACATTGTTTAAAATGAAGGCCAAACTCGTAACTCAAATATTCTCCTCCATGATCAGATCGTAGAAACTTTATTTTCTTGTTATGATGATTTTCCACTTCACTCTAAAATTATCTGAAATTTTCAAATGTTTCAGACTTATGTTTCATTAAGTAGATATACTCATATCTGCTCAAATCACCTTGTGAAGGTCAGACAATAACGATACCGGCCACGAGCATCAACACTCATTGGACTGTATACATCGGTATGTATTATTTCCAATATGTCACTAGCTCGTTCCATTGTTCCGGAGAACGAAGTTTCAGTCATCTTGCCCATAAGGCACGGTTCTCAAACATCAAATGATTCATAATCAAGTGATTCCAAAAGTCTATCTTTATGGAGTTTCTTCATGCGCTTTACACTGATATGACCCAAACGGCAGTGCCACAAAAAAGTTGCATTATCATTATCAACTTTGCATCTTTTGGCATCAATATTATGAATATGTGTATTACCATGATCGAGATCCAACAAACTATTTTCATTGGGGGTATTAGCTTTGAAGGTTTTATTCATATAAACAGAACAACAATTATTCTCTGACTTTAAATGAATAACCGTATTGCAATAAACATGATCAAATCATTTTCATGCAAACGCCAAATAACATTTATTTAGATTCAACACTAATCCCGAAAGTATAGGGAGTGTGTGATGATGATCATATCAATCTTGGAACCACTTCCAACACACATCGTCACTTTCACTCTCAACTAGTCTCTGTTTATTCTGTAACTCCTGTTTTGAGTTACTAATATTAGCAACCGAACAAGTATCAAATACTCAGGGGCTACTATAAACACTAGTAAGGTACACATCAATAACCTGTATATCAAATATACCCTTGTTCACTTTGCCATCCTTGTTATCTACCAAATATTCAGAGCATTTTCGCTTCCAGTGACCATTTCGTTTGCAGTAGAAACACTCAGTTTCAGGCTTTGGTTCAGCTTTGGGCTTCTTCATGAGAGTGAAAACTTTCTTGCCATTCTTCTTTGAAGTTCCCTTTCTTTCTCTTTTCCCTTTTCTTGAAACTAGTGATCTTTGTTTAATCGTCAACACTTGATGCTCTTTCTTGATTTCCACCTTCGTCGATTTTCAGCATCACGAAGAGCTCGGGAATCGTTTTCGTCATTCCTTGCATACTATAGTTCATCACCAATTTCCAGTAACTTGGTGATGGTCACTAGAGAATTCTGTCAATCACTATCTTATCTGGAAGATTAACTCCCACTTGATTCAAGCGATTGTAGTACCCAGACATTCTGAGCACATGCTCACTTGTTGAGCAATTCTCCTCCATCTTTTAGGCGAAGTACTTATCATAGGTCTCATACCTCTCGATACGGGCATGAGTCTGAAATACCAATTTCAGCTCTTGGAACATCTCATATGCTCCGTGACATTTCAAAAAATGTTTTTGAAGTCCCGGTTCTAAGCCGTTAAGCATGATGCACTAAACTATCAAGTAGTCATCATATTGAGCTAGCCAAACATTCATAACGTCTGCATCTGCTCCTGCAATAGGTCTGTCACCTAGCGGTGTATCAAAGACATAATTCTTCTGTGCAACAATGAGGATAAAACTCAGATCATGAATCCAATCCGCACCATTGCTACTAGCATCTTTCAACTTAGTTTTCTCTAGGAACATATCGAAAATAAAACAGGGGAGCTAACGCGAGCTATTGATCTACAAAATAGATATGCTAATACCACCAGGACTAAGTTCATGATAAATTAAAGTTCAATTAATCAAATTATTTAAGAACTCCCACTTAGACATACATCCCTCTAATCATCTAAGTGATTACGTGATCCAAATCAACTAAACCAGTTCCGATCATCACGTGAAATGGAGTAGTTTTCAATGGTGAACATCACTATGTTGATCATATCTACTATATGATTCACGCTCGACCTTTCGGTCTCAATGTTCCGAGGCCATATCATCATATGCTAGGCTCGTCAAGTTTAACCCGAGTATTTCTGTGTGTGCAAAACTGGCTTGCACCCATTGTAGGTGAACGTGGAGCTTATCACACCTGATCGTCACGTGGTGTCTCGGCATGATGAACTTTGGCAACGGTGCATACTCAGGGAGAACACTTATACCTTGAAATTTAGTGAGAGATCATCTTATAATGCTACCGTCAATCAAAGCAAAATAAGATGCATAAAAGATAAACATCACATGCAATCAATATAAGTGATATGATACAGCCATCATCATCTTGTGCCTTTGATCTCCATCTCCAAAGCACCGTCATGATCACCATCGTCACTGGTGCGACACCTTGATCTCCATGGTAGCATCGTTGTTGTCTCGCCAACTATTGTTTCTACGACTATCGCTACCGCTTAGTGATAAAGTAAACACAATTACAGGGTGATTACATTGCATACAACAAAGCAACAACCAAATGGCTCCTGCCAGTTGCCGATAACTCTGTTACAAAACATGATCATCTCATACGATAAAATTTAGCATCATGTCTTGACCATATCACATCACAACATGCCCTGCAAAAACAAGTTAGACGTCCTCTACTTTGTTGTTGCAAGTTTTACGTGGCTGCTACGGGCTGAGCAAGAACCGTTCTTACCTACACATCAAAACCATAACGATATTTCGTCAAGTTAGTGTTGTTTTAACCTTCAACAAGGACCGGGCGTAGCCACACTCGATTCAACTAAAGTTGGAGAAACTGACACCCACCAGCCACCTATGTGTGAAGCATGTCGGTAGAACCAGTCTCGCGTAAGCGTACATGTAATGTCGGTCCGGGCCGCTTCATCCAACAATACCGCCGAATCAAAGTATGACATGCTGGTAAGCAATATGACTTGTATCACCCACAACTCACTTGTGTTCTACTCGTGCATATAACATCTACGCATAAACCTGGCTCAGATGCCACTGTTGGGGAACGTAGTAATTTCAAAAAATTTCCTATGCACATGCAAGATCATGGTGACGCATAGCAACAAGAGGCAGAGTGTATCTTCATACCCTTGAAGATCACTAAGCGGAAGCGTTTATCAACGCGGTCAATGTAGTCGTACACCTTCACGATCTGCCCCGATCAAGTACCAAACGTACGGCACCTCCGCGTTCAGCACACGTTCAGCTTGATGATGTCCTTGCCTTCTTGATCCAGCACGACATGCGAAGTAGTAGATGCGTTCCGGCAGCACGACGACATGGTGACGGTGTTGGTGAAGAACAATCTCTGTAGGGCTTCGCCTAAGCACTACGGAAACAATGATGGAGGATAAACTAGAGGGGACGGGGTTGCCGGCACACGGCTTGGTGTTTCTTGATGTCTCTTTGGTGCTAGCCCTGCCCCTCTATTTGTATGTTCGGCCTTGGGGTCGAAACTTGGAGTAAAAGCATCCACAAAGTTGGTTTCACCCGAAAGGCAAGAGTCCTTCTCGGACTCCAAGGCCAGACGACAGGGTTCACGGCGTCTGGACCCAGATGCCAGGGACCCTGGCGTCTGGCCCTGGACTCCTCAAAACTTCCTTTTGCGCTTTCTAAAAACCTTATGGGCTTTCCCCTTTGGCCCAAATAAAGTGTTCTCATACCCAAACATTTCGGGAAACATCTGGAACCCCTTCCGGTGAATTTCGGAACCCATCCGGAGAAAAAACACTATTATCCCATATATCAATCTTTATCTCCGGACCATTCCGGAGTTCCTCATCATGTCCGTGATCATATCCGGGACTCCGAACAACATTCGGTCACCAACATACATAACTCATATAATACTATATCGTCAACGAACGTTAAGCGTGCGGACCCTACGGGTTCGAGAACTATGTAGACATGACCGAGACACCTCTCTGGTCAATAACCAGCAGCGGAACCTAGATGCCCATATTGGCTCCTACATATTCTACGAATATCTTTATCGGTTGAGCCGCATAACAACATACGTTGTTCCCTTTGTCATCGGTATGTTACTTGCCCGAGATTCGATCATCGGTATCTCAATACCTAGTTCAATCTCGTTACCGGCAAGTCTCTTTACTTGTAATGCATCATCCCGCAACTAACTCATTAATCACATTGCTTGCAAGGCTTGTAGTGTTGTGCATTACCGAGAGGGCCCAGAGATAGCTCTCCGACAATCGGAGTGACAAATCCTAATCTCGATCTATGCCAACTCAACAAGTACCATCAGAGACACCTGTAGAGCACCTTTATAATCACCTAGTTACGTTGTGACATTTGGTAGCACACAAAGTGTTCGTCCAGTATTCGGGAGTTGCATAATCTCATAGTCATAGGAACCTGTATAAGTTATGAAGAAAGCAATAGCAATATACTAAACGATCAAGTGCTAAGCTAATGGAATGGGTCAAGTCAATCACATCATTTTCCAATGATGTGACCCCGTTAATCAAATGACAACTCATGTCTATGGCTAGGAAACATAACCATCTTTGAATCAACGAGCTAGTCAAGTAGAGGCATACTAGTGACACTTTGTTTGTCTATGTATTCACACATGTACTAAGTTTCTGGTTAATACAATTCTAGCATGAATAATAAACATATATCATGAATTAAGGAAATAAATAGTAGCTTTATTATTGCCTCTAGGGCATATTTCTTTCATTTATATGCTATTTTATATGATTTTTGGGACTAACCTATTAACCTAGAGCCCAGTGCTAGTTTCTGTTTTTTTCCCTTGTTTATGAGTTCTACAGAAAAGGAATACCAAACGGAGTCCAATTGACCTGCCAATTTACGGAGATTTTTTATGGACCAGAAGAAGCCCCCGAAGCAAAAGAGTTGGGACAAAAGAGTCCCAAGTCATCCACGAGGGTGAGGGCGCACCCCCTAACTCGTGGCTGACTCGGAGACCCCCCAGACGTGAAACCGATGCAAAAAATTCCTATAAATACAAAACCCCCCGAAAAGAAACGTAGATCGGGAGTTCCGCTGCCGCAAGCCGCTGTAGCCATGAAAAACCAATCGAGAACCTGTTCCAGCACCTTGCCGGATGGGGGATCCATCACTGGTGGCCATCTTCATCATCCCGGCGCCTCCATGACGAGGAGGGAGTAGTTAACCCTCCGGGTTGAGGGTATGTACCAGTAGCTATGTGTTTGATCTCTCTCTCTTGTGTTCTTGATTCGGCAGGATCTTGATGTACCGCGAGCTTTGCTATTATAGTTGGATCATATGATGTTTCTCCCCCTCTACCTTCTCGTAATGGATTGAGTTTTCCCTTTGAAGTTATCTTATCAGATTGAGTCTTTAAGGATTTGAGAACACTTGATGTACGTCTTGCATGTGCTTATCTGTGGTGACAATGGGATATTCACGTGATCTACTTGATGTATGTTTTCGTGATCAACTTGTGGGTTCATTGACCTTGTGAACTTATGCATAGGGGTTGGCACACGTTTTCGTCTTGACTCTCCGGTAGAAACTTTAGCGCACTCTTTGAAGTACTTTGTGTTGGTTTGAATAGATGAATATGAGATTGTGTAATGCATATCGTATAATCATACCCCCTAATACTTGTGGTGAAATTGGAGTATCTAGGTGACATTAGGGTTTTGGTTGATGTGTGTCTTAAGGTGTTATTTTACTACGAACTCTAGGGCTGTTTGTGACACTTATAGGAATAGCCCAATGGATTGATCGGAAAGAATAAGTTTGAGGTGGTTTCGTACCCTACAATAATCTCTTCGTTTGTTCTCCACTATTAGTGACTTTGGAGTGACTCTTTGTTGCATATTGAGGGATTGTTATATGATCTAATTATGTTATTATTGTTGAAAGAACTTACGCTAGTGAAAGTATGAACCCTAGGCCTTGTTTCGAAGCATTGCAATACCGTTTTCGCTCACTTTTGTTACTTGCTACCTTGCTATTTTTATATTTTCAGATTACAAAAACCCATTGTCGGTGTCAAAACCGGCGGATCTCGGGTAGGGGGTCCCGAACTGTGCGTCTAAGGCTAATGGTAACATGAGGCGGGGGACACGATGTTTACCCAGGTTCAAGCCCTCTCGATGGAGGTAATACCCTACTTCCTACTTGATTGATCTTGATGATATGAGTATTACAAGAGTTGATCTACCACGAGATCGTAGAGGCTAAACCCTAGAAGCTAGCCTATGATTATGATTGTTCTTATCCTACGGACTAAACCCTCCGGTTTATATAGACACCGGAGGGGGCTAGGGTTACACAGAGTCGGTTACAGAGAAGGAGATCTACACATCCGAATCGCCAAGCTTGCCTTCCATGCAAAGGAGAGTCCCATCCGGTCACAGGACAACGTCTTCAATCTTGTATCTTCATAGTCTAGCAGTCCGACCAAAGTATATAGTCCGGCTATCCAAAGACCCCCTAATCCAGGACTCCCTCAGTAGCCCCTGAACCAGGCTTCAATGACGATGAGTGCGGCGTGCAAATTGTCTTCGACATTGCAAGGCGGGTTCCCTCTCTGAATACTCCCAGGTAGATTTTGAACACATGAATCGTATCCGGCTCTGCAAAACAAATTCCACATACAACCGTAGAGAGCATAATTTCTCATGAATCTAATCTACTGACAATTTTTCATGGCATGACATTACGCCACGGCCCGGTCATTATTCGAACCATTTTTTCCCAGCCTGCTACAACACGTATCGCAAGGCGGTTTTATTGGCACGTCTTGTCAAAGCAGAGATCATGTCCCCATATCACGGGATTCTCATCAATACGGGTGTGGGTAACCCAACCGCGCCATCGATGTGGCGCTTGGGGAATAAGCAAGTTTATAGGGCAAGTGGGGAGGCGCACAGTTTCTACCACCTTTATAAAGAGACAAGGATTCCTCTTTTCACCCACGCCTTCTTCTCCCTCTGCTCATCCATTCTCGCACGCTCGAGCCCTAGCGCCCAAGCGTTCGTCTTCTCCACTCGAAGAGATCTTCCAAAAATGTCCGGATCGGAAGCAGGAGGCAAGTGGATGGCCTCTACCATCCGGGAGAAGGATATCAAAAAGCTTCGGGAGGCCGGGTATCTGGCCAAGAAAATCGGTCACTGCTTTCCGACGGCGGGACAGATCGTCCCTACTCCGGAACCCCACGATAGGGTTGTATTCCTCCCTCATTTTGTCCGCGGGCTAGGGTTTCCCCTCCACCCATTTGTTCGCGGTATCATCTATTATTACGGGATTGATTTCCATGATCTATCCCCTAATTCATTCCTCAACATCTCGACATTCATCGTCGTGTGCGAGGCCTTTCTCCGCATCTCGCCACACTTCGGCTTATGGCTGAAGATTTTTAATGTGAAACCCAAGGTAGTGAGTGGCGAGTACGCCGAGTGCGGAGGCGCCATGGTGAGCAAGATGCCCAATGTCACATGGCCATCAGGTACTTTCAATGATTCCGTCAAGGAGTGGCAGCAACAGTTGTTTTACATCACTAAGCCGCGCGGCAAGAAGTGGGCCGCAACTCCCGGATTCTGATCCTGAGCCCCCCAGCGGCTTATGTCCTGGCCCAAGAAAGGCCTGAACTGGTCTTCGTCCGACGAAATGTCGGTACTCCAGACACGCATCAAGGATATGGAAGACAAGAACATCAAACTTGTCAATGTAGTCCAGGTGATGTTAGTTCACCTGATTCTTCCTTGTCAGCACTGAGCTTGCAATTTGTGGGAATTCGACCCAGCCCAGCACCAGACCCTACGGGAGCTATATGGTTCCTCGCACAAGGACATCTGGAAGGTGCTTTTTAAGTCCGGCAAATCATGGCCGGACTCCACCGAGGACCATGGGTACCAACTGTCCCGCCCTGCAAGTCCTGTAAGTCACTGCTATGTTTGGCAATTCATATGTTTCATTGGCATATCCCGAGGAAGATGCTTTAATGTACTTTCCACAATTCTCCTAGGGATGGACGAAGAAGGCGGGGCGGATCCACTGTCCGGCCCCACTGCCGGAAGGACCGGCCGGCCCACTTCTGACGAAGATGCTGGTCCCAGCGCCTTACAAGCCACCGAAGAAGAAGGCCGAGAAGGAGGCCAAGGAGACCAGGGGCGGCCTCCGTCGCCGCGGTGCTTCGGACACAAAATCCGAAGACTCCAATGCCCATTCTTCCTCCGAAGAGGATGAGGAGGAGGAACAAGATGAATCCCCCATGGGGGGAAGAAAGAAAAGAACGACCTCCACATCTTTGGAGGCCGAATCGCCTAAGAGGGGAAAACCCCTCTTCCAGAGGAGTCTTTCGCTGCTGCCGATAGCAGCCCGGAGTGGGATCCCAGGGTCCAGCCCCTGGTGAACTCGTGAGTATACAAAATCCGAACATGCTTTATGCTTCCTGGATCATCATGGCATAATACTTTAAACTGAGCCATACTTTCGTTTGTAGTCCGGCGGGGTCTCGCACCGAACAATCCTTGTCGGAGGATTCGCTGGGTTCGGATGATATAGAGAGCGAGACACCCCCAAAGGCCCCTACCCCCAAACATGTGGACGACACTGAGGGGACGTCCGAGAAGGGCCCAGACCAAGGGAAGGGGAAGATCGTAAAGGCGGAGCTAGGAGGTCAAACTTCAAGGGCCGGACATACGAGAGAGAAGGCTCCCATGAGCGTCGGCGGCGGGGGCGATCTCGAATTCTGCCCCTAGCCGGATGCGGTCCCGGAGACCTCTACGGCTCCAGAATCAGGCAGGCGGCCTCCCTCGGCTAGAGGGGCTGTGGCTGCTCCACCGGCAACCTCTGCCCAACCAGAGGTGCCGGACAGCTTATCGATGGTGCTAAAAAGTGCTTCCATCATTGATGAACACCGTGCCCTTATGGGTGCGGTGATTGAGAAGATTCAGTCCGCTGAGAGTGGACTGAATGAATCCTGCATCAGCCTTATAAAAGGCTTTGAGGTATGTTTTGTGAGGTTTTGAATCGTGTCATAGTATGGATAGTAGCCCCTGATACACTGTTCGATGAAAGAGAGAACCGAACAGAGGATCAAATTTATGTTCACAGGAGACTCATTGATGACATATGTATTTCCTCTTGTGTAAGCAGGCGTCTGTAGAGACCACCGCCTCTCATACTGCGGAGGTGTCCGGACTGAGGCAGAGTCTAGAGCGGGCCGAAGGGGAACTTGGCCGAGTGAAGAAGTAGTTGGAGGATAACCAAGGTATGCCGAAACCTTGTTCCGTTCAGCACAAATGAATAATTGTGCGTGATGAGAGTATTTTTATTGTGCGCTCTAGAGGCGATGGCCGAAATTGAGGCTCTTAAGAAGGCTATGGCCGAAGCCGAGAAGAAGGTGTCGGTGTCAAAACCGGCGGATCTCGGGTAGGGGGTCCCGAACTGTGCGTCTAAGGCTAATGGTAACAGGAGGCTGGGGACACGATGTTTACCCAGGTTCGGGCCCTCTCGATGGAGGTAATACCCTACTTCCTGCTTGATTGATCTTGATGATATGAGTATTACAAGAGTTGATCTACCACGAGATCAGAGAGGCTAAACCCTAGAAGCTAGCCTATGGTATGATTGTCGTTGTGTCCTACGGACTAAACCCTCCGGTTTATATAGACACCGGAGGGGGCTAGGGTTACACAGGGTCGGTTTACAGAGAAGGAGATCTACATCTGAATCGCCAAGCTTGCCTTCCATGCCAAGGAGAGTGCCATCCGGACACGGAACAAAGTCTTCTATCTTGTATCTTCATAGTCCAACAGTCTGGCCAAAGTATATAGTCCAGCTGTCCGGATACCCCCTTATCCAGGACTCCCTCAGTAGCCCCTAAACCATGCTTCAATGATGATGAGTCCGGCGTGTAGGTTATCTTCGGCATTGCGAGGCGAGTTCCATCTCCAAATACTTCAAGATAAGTTCCGAACACAAGGATCGTGTCCGGCTCTGCAAGATAAATTCCATATACCACCATAGAGAGAATAATAATCCACGAATCTGATCTGCTGACAACTCTTCATAGTGTGACATCACGCCATGGCTCGGTAATTATTCGTACCGTTTTCTGCAACCTGCTTCCGCACACATCGCGAGGCGGTTTCTTTGGCACGTATCGTCAAAGCAGAGATCATGTCCCCTTATCGCGGGATCTCCATCAATACGAGTATGGGTAACCCAACCAACGCCATCAATCGAGGTGCTTGGAAAAACAAGAGATTTCGAGAGGCAAGTGGGGAGGCGCACATTCTACATTGCCTTTATAAAGGGACAGAGATCTCCCGTTTTCACCCACGCCTTCTTCCTCCTTTTCTCATCTGTTCTCGCACCCTCAAGCTCTAGCGCCCAAGTTTTCACCTTCTCCGTAGGACCGCAGCATGTCCGGAGCGAGAGACAAGTGGATGGCCTCCTCTGTCAAAGAGGAGAACATCACCAAGCTTTGGGAGGCCGGATACCTGGCCGAGAGCATCACATATAGGCTTCCGGCAGAGGGACAGATTACCCCCACTCCGAAGTCTCGGGAGAGAGTAGTATTTCTCCCTCATTTCGTCCGTGGACTAGGATTTCCACTCCACCCGTTTGTCCACGGGCTCATGTACTACTACGGGCTAGATTTTCATGATCTGGCCCCGAATTTCGTCCTCAACATCTCGGCGTTCATCATCGTGTGTGAGGCCTTCCTCCGCATCAAGCCTCACTTCGGCATGTGGTTGAAAATATTATGCGTGAAGCCGAAGATCGTGAGCGGCCAACAGGCGGAGTGCGGAGGCGCCATGGTGGGCAAGATGCCCAACGTCACATGGCTCGACGGCTCCTGCGTGGAGACCATAAAAGGATGGCAATCATGATGGTTCTACATCACCGAGCCGCGCGACGCCAACTGGGTGGCGGCCCCCAAATTCAGATCCGGAATCCCCATGCGGCTCACTTCTTGGGAAAAGAAGGGCCTGGCCTGGGGCGAACCCACGGAGCTGACCGGACTCGAGACCTGCATAAAGAGTATGAGGGACAAGAAGATCAAGCTTGTCAACATGGTCCGGATCATGCTCATTCGCCGGATTATCCCGTGTCAAAGACGGGCATTTGATATGTGGGAGTTCGACCCGGCCGAACACCAGATGCTGCTAGAGCTCTTCGACACAACGCACAAAGAAATCTGGAAGGTGCTGTTCAAGACCGGCGAAGTTCCTCCTCCCCTTTCCGAGGATCGTGGGATCAGCGCAAAGCACCTCGTCAGTCCGGTAAGTCCTCTGATTATTACAAGATGTTCCCTTCCTAGTACATTCATGGGAGGATTTTTAAGTCACCATGCTGACCGAACAGGATTGGGTGGAGATGACGGAGTGGATTGACTGTACGGTTCCATTGCCTGAGGACCCAGTAGACGCACTCCTAGCGGAGATGCTGGTTCCGGCGCCTTACAAGGTGCCGGAGAAAAAGGCCGAAAAGAAGGCCGCGAGGACCCGGAAGGGTCTCCGGCGCGAGGCCGCACTAGACGCCTCGCCAGAAGATGATGAGGCGCACTCCTCCCACGAAGGGGAGGAGAGAAAGAGGAAGGCCTCCTCACCTGAGGGGGCCAAAGGGTCCAAGAAGGTGGCCGCAGGGACCAGAAAAGGTCTCCGGCGCAAGGCCGTGATAGAATCGTCATCCGAAGATGACGAGGAAGATTCCCTCCCCCCCCCAAAGACGGGGGAAAACATGAAGAGATGCCCCCTCCCCATGCTAGGGAGGAGAAGAAAAGGAAGGCCGCGCCGTCGGGGGAGGCCGGGACACCGAAGAAGGGAAAGGCGTCCCTTCCCGATCACTCCACTACCGCCGCTTACAGCGACGAGGAGTGGCTGCCCAGGGGCAAACCCCGGGCGAGGTCGTAAGTATCCACATTCCATAATATTTTCCGTGCGACTTTGACCTCATGGTTTGTAATGAGGCTGAACACGTATATGCACTCCGGCCGGGTCCAATCTCGGGGTGTCCTCTTCAGAGGAGTCTCTGGACGAGTCGGAGATGAATTCACTCCCGACGGCCACCTCCCCACGACTTGCGGATGACACCGAGGTCCCGGAGGATGCCAGAGCAGGAGGCGATGGTTCCGGAGACGCCCCAAGGTAAAATCCCGGGCGCCGGACACATGGGGGGGGGGGGTGAGATCCCCATGGACTATGCTGACGGGAGCCACAACATGTCTGGCTCCCAGCCGGTTACTACGCTGGAGCCTACAAAAGTTCCGGATTCTAGTAAGCAGTCCCTCGCAAAGGAGGGCGAGCCGGCCGTGCTGATGACCTCCGCCCAGCCGGAGGCATCAGATAATTTGTTGGAAGTGCTTCGAGGTGCTTCCATTAATGATGAACACCGTATGCTTGTGAGTACGGTGATTGAGAAGGTTCGGTTCACTAAGAGCAGATTGACCGACGCCTGCACCAGCTTGCTAATAGGCTTTGAGGTAAAAAAGTGTGAGGAAATATCACCCGATAGACAGTAGCCCCTGATACTCTGGTTGGTGTTTGAAAAGAAAAGCCAAATGGAGGGTCAATTAAAAAACCACAGGAAGCTAATAGTACTTGTCTGTATGAACAAACAGGTACTGCTGCTGACCGCCGCTGCACGCATGGCTGAGGTTGCCGGGCTCAAGCATGAACTAGGGCAGGCCGAAGAAGAGCTCGGCCTCGTGAAGAAGCAGCTCAAGGAGAACAAAGGTAAGTGAAACCCCGTCCATATGTCGTATAGAGGGTAAAAAGTTGGTGATGCTAACAAAAAGCATCATGGCTTTTGATAGGGACCGTGACCGAAGTGGCGGCCCTGAAGGAAGCGCTGTCCGCAGCCGAGGCCAAGGCGGATACGGAGCGCACCGAGCGCGAGAAGCAAGATGCTCGGGTGGGAGAGGTACAACAAGAGCTCCAGGAGCTTGGCAAGAAGTTCGACTCCTTGGAGCATGACTTCAAGACGCAAGCGTCTGAGCTTGCGAAGGCCCTCCAAAGCGTGGCCGATGCCAAGGCCGAAGCCCAAAAGGCCCTCCAGGAAATCCAGGCGGCCAAGAAGATAGCGGAGCGTAAGGCATTCTTTATGCAAAGCAAGCATGTGGAGGAGTCATTTCTTTTACTTACACGAATTCGGAGCTCTCCAGGGGCATTCACAGATCTGCCATGCAGCATTTCGGATGCCGCGGAGTTCTATCGCGCTAAAGAGGGGAGCTCCACAGAGAAGCTGTTCTGGTCCAAATATACTGGGGCCAAACACCCGATGCCTCTAAGTGACCAACTAAAGCAGCTGGTCGAACTCCACAATGCGGCTGAACAGGCCATGAAGGACCTCATAGTCCGGATGTGGCCTGGCGAGCCCCTGCCCGGCAGCTACTTTGGCCTGGTGAAGCGGATGGTGCATGCCTGTCCACGGCTAGAAGTTATCAAGCAGTCCATATGTATTGAGGGTGCCCGACAGGCCTTTGCCCGCGCGAAGATGCATTCGGACAAACTAGATGCTGAGAAGCTCGTGAAGGATGGACCCCCGAAGGGCAAGGAGCATCGGTACCCCGAAAAATATTATGATGGCATTATGAAAGGCGCTCAGCTTGTGGAAAATGAATGTCCTAAGAACATAATTTTCGAGTAAATGTACTCATGTCGTCTGTGTAATATGAGGACGAGTTGGATTGCACTATATAACACTTTGTTTGATTTAAAATATTACCTTCTCTGCAGCCTTTTATCAAAATCTGAATGTAGACCAGTCGTCGGCTTCCGCCCCCTTGTAACTAGTACTGGGGTGTTCGTGGAAAACCCAAACACTCTTTTTCCAAATTCTTGGTCCTTTAAGGAGGTGTTTAGCGCAGTGAACAAGGCAATCAGACTATTCAGCTTTATAACTCTCACTTGGCCATAGAAGTCTATAATTTTAAATTTTGGCGAAGCCCCTAGTATTCGGAGGGCCGAACTGGGGCGTTATACACGCCTAAATCGGGCAAGGCCGATTTCTCGCCTTAAGTGGAAAAAAAACTTTAGGGATTTAGTACCTCGCGAACAGCGACCAGCTCTCGCCGCATCATGACGGTTAGTTTTCGGCTTTCTCTACCGAGGTGCTCGTCCGGAAGAACTGGGATACAATCGCAGTAGTTCTCCCTGCGCTACCTTAGCCGATATAACGGAACGTAAGGTACGAAAACAAGGGAGCCGGGCTAACCCAACTATTGACCCAAGACATGATTCGGAGCTGATGCATATAATGCTATAAGTTTGGGGTGCCGCACTGTCGAAAGTGTTCGAAATTTTCTTGCCATATTATGGGGCTCGATAAGAAGCCCTTGGCAAACTGAGCGTACCAAAATGTACGGATGCAAATTGAATAAATATTCAACGGAAAATATCAAGATAGTAATAAGAAGCTTACGCTGTGTACTATTTCCAATTTATTTGGACAATACGACAAGGCATAGGTGTACAATTAATGCATTAAGCAAAAAGAAATAGGTTTATTTGACATGTCCTATCCGAGGGCAGGCTACATGCGGGTATGTAAGAACAGGTGTAACGATCATTGAAGAAGACCACCTGAGTATTCCCTTGTGTGCAAAACCTCTTGCCTCCTTGGTGTTCCCTCAGCAATGAGTCCTGTCATCCGATCTCTCTGAAGGGGCTGCCCGAAAGTGGGGTCCTGAGAAAAAAAAGAAAAAAATGGTATGCGGGCCTCATGGCGGCTGAACCGCACTCTGGCCGCATTGTCGTCTCGCCTCCACCTATGCACATGGTATTTTGAGCGCGTATTTATGTACGCGTGGCACGAACGCCGCCTGAATGGGGCTGGGGTGGAGGCCGGATTGCTAATCGAGCTCCTGGCGTGCCTGACGGTCCTGTTGCAGGGTACTCCGGACTCGCTTGACGGTGTTCGGGGTTGTCATTGCCGAATTGGCTATTTGTCGGAGGAGGCTGCTTTGTACTTCTGCCGCGAGGGCCGCAGTGTGCTCTTCCGTACGGAGGGAGCAGTCTGTATTTCCATTGACTGTTGTGACCCCGCGAGGTCTTGGCATTTTGAGCTTGAGGTATGCATAGTGTGGTACCGCATTGAATTGAGCGAACGCGGTTTGTCCAAGTAGTGCATGGTAGCCACTACGGAAAGGGACGGTATCGAAGATTAACTCCTCGTTTCGGAAGTTATCCGGAGATCCGAAGACCACTTTTAGTGTTATTGAGCCCGTGCAGCGGGCCTCTACCCCTAGAATTACACCTTTGAAGGTGGTTTTGGTGGGTTTGATCCGTGACGGATCGATGCCCATTTTGCGCACTGTGTCTTGATAAAGCAGGTTCAGGCTGCTGCCACCGTCCATGAGGACTCGCGTGAGGTGGAATCCGTCGATGATTGGGTCAAGGACCAATGCGGCTAAGCCGCCGTGACTAATGCTGGTGGGATGGTCCCTACGATCAAAGGTGATCGGGCAGGATGACCATGGGTTGAATTTTGGGGCGACGGGCTCCATTGCATAGACGTCCCTAAGTGCACGCTTTCGCTCCCGTTTGGGGATGTGAGTGGCATAGATCATGTTCACCATTTTTTACCTAGGGAGGAAATTTCTTCTGTCCTCCAGTGTTCGGACACCGGGGCTCCTCGTCATCATCGCTGTGCAGCCCCTTGTCCTTGTTCTCGGCATTTATCTTGCCGGCCTGTTTGAACACCCAACAATCTCTGTTAGTGTGATTGGCTGGTTTGTCGGGGGTGCCGTGAATCTGGCACGAGCAGTCGAGTATGCGTTCCTGTCACACCCTAGCTAGTTCATGCATTAGAGTGTTGCATCATGTTTATTCTTTCATCAGAAACCTAAAATGGGGATGACAAAACCCCCAGCCCCCTCTGAAACCAATTAGGGTTTACTAAAAACTTTTTCAATGAACCTGAAATGCCCTTCTAAAATGCCCATCATTTTTGTCTTGGTTCAGAACCTCTGCCAAAAGTGATGCACATTTTCCTAGGCCATCTTAGGGTTTTTGAATTAAATCATAAATATTTGAATTTGGGCATTTAAAATTATATAAAATATTTAAATGCTCAAATATCTCCAAACTAAAATGTTTCATGTTGGAAATAATCCAACTATGGACCAGGAGTAGTTTGGTGATTTTAGGAGTTGCCTAAGTATTTTTATTAATTCAACAAAGTTGCAGAAGTATTAAAAAACAGAAAACAGTAAAAATAGCAAAACCTTACCTGGCGCCCAGCACCCGGCCCACCTACCGGCCCAGCCCAGCGCCGCTCCAGCGAGCTGCTTGCCGGCCAGGCAGGCAGGCAGGTGCCCGACGGCGACCGCAGCGCGCGCCACGCAGCTGGCTGCCGCCCTGCTCCACCTCCTCGCCTCGGGGCTGGATGGATGAGCTCCACGCAGCGCCGTGAACCCGCAGGACACCTCCATTCTCCCCCAACCCCTCTCTCTCGCGCTCCCCCGCCATGGCCGACGCCATCGCCGCCACCCCCTCGCCGTAGCCACGCCCTCCGTCGACCCCACGCCGTGCCGCCGTGTCCAGGAGCTCCGCTACCCTCCTCTCCTTCAAGCAAGCCGAGCCCCGAGCGCTCGCAAGGCCCGAGCCCACTGCATCGACCTCGACCGAACCGCCGTTGCCGGAGATCCCCTTCAACGCCGTCGTCGCTCCGGTCCGTCCCCGGCCGCACCAAGGGCTTCGTCGCACTCACTGTGAGCTTAGCCATCTTCCCCTCCCTTCTTTTCTTGCTCCCGAGCTGTGTAGCAACCTCCCGGAGCTCAACCGCACCCACCGCCGCGGAGCTCGTCGCCGACGCGCTCCCGGTCATCCTCCGGCCACTCCACGGTGTCCATCATGCTCACCGCATCACGTAGCACCTAACTAGCTACTCCCCGCACCTCACCGACCCCTCTTGCGTCAAGTTCGACTTCGGCCGAACCCCGGTGGCCGCCAAAGTCGTCGCCGGCGCCAACTCCGGCCACCCCGACCCCAACGGACTCCACCAAGAGCTGCGGCTCGTCCTCAGCTCCACTCCGGTGGTCTCCGCGACCCATTTGGTGGCCGAAACGCCCAAAACCACTTCCGCCGCCGCGTCGGGCTCGCCGGCGGCTAAACGCCGGTGCAGCCGAACCGGGTTTGACCACGGGTGGGCCCTGGTTGACCCCCTGAGTCAATGACAGGTGGGGCCCAGCCCTGTTAATTAAACAGGTTTAGTTTTATTTAAACTTTAATTAAATTAATCACACTGACACGCGGGACCCACTGTCAGGTTTGACCCGGACGTGTCCCGTTGACCTGCTGATGTCACACTAACGTCAGGCTGACGCAGTAATTAATTTTCTGGATTTATTTTAATATAGGAAATTCCAGAATATAGTTTAAACTTCAAAAATTCATAACTTTTAATCTATAACTCCAAATCAGACAAGTTATATATGAAAAATGATCAGAAAAATCCAATCTATCCATCTGTACTATTTTCATGCATGATTAAACAAGTTAACTTGATGTTTAATGCAGAACAAGATAAAACACTTTAAAGGGCCATGTATGAGTTTGAAATTTGAATCTTTGGTTCAAATTGGTTCAAACCCTTCTGGTCTTAGTTGCATTAGCCCAACACACTCATATTGCTATGTTTCATGCATGCATCATATTGTTGCACATTGTTTGGTGATGGTTGTGTATCGGTGTTCTTGCGGCAGGTTCTGCCTCCAAGGAGTACCGTGATTACCCTAACGAAGAACCGTATCAGTGCATCGAACCATCAGGCAAGCAACCAACCATTTGATCATATCGATACAATCCCATGTTCTCGCTCCTGCTCTCTTTTACTGCATTAAGACAACGCGTTTCAAACTGCTATGTGCTACGGTAGTTGAACCCACTTCCTCTGCATGACCTGTCATTGCCACAGTAACTAGATGAAACCCACTAGCATGTGTAGGAGTTGATTGAGCCATATGTATGTGTTGTTCCTACCTTGCTATGCCTGCTATGCTTAGAGTCGTGTCAGGTCTGGTTCATCTGGGTGATGGGCTAGAGTGAAATGATTATGTCGGTAATGAGAGTGGTGTGGTGAACACGATTTGGTAAAGGTATCGATGAGAGGCCATGTAGGAGTACATGGTGGGTTGTTTCATTGAAGCCGACCTTAAGCACTGAGATCTGTATGTGTGATTTAAGATACAGCTACTACCATGCATTGGGCCCTGAAATATGACCCCGCTCGACTTCTTATTCACCCTAGTCCTCTATCCAGGAGTTGCAAGTAGTTTCTGGTGTTTGTAGCCTACTGGAGGCCGTGGACAGCGCTGACCGTAGGGGTGGGCTGTGATGCGGTAGGTACGTGGCCGGGTGTACCGAATACCCGTTAGGTATCTCGGGAACCCTGTTCACATCGTTCAGGGCCGTATGGGAAACCTCGGCCGGACTCCCTGCGGATGGAACCTGGATAGGCGATAAACTTGGACTAGAGACTTAGGTGTTTAGGTAGGTCGTGGTCTACACCCACGTCGGCTTTCGCTTGAAGTCTGCCGAGCACATATCGTGTGCAGACGCTAAGTGGTGGAAACATGTATGAAGAAGTACACCCCTGCAGGGTTATCATGATCTATTCGAATAGCCGCGTCCGCGGTAAAGGACTACTTGGTTGCCTATATAGTTCATAGACAAGTAAATGGAAACTACTAAAAGCCTCAAGATAAGTGTGAGTGCCGAGGATGGCTCTTCCGTAGGAAGACGGAGGTGGATCCTCGGTAGTGTATTGAAGTGGTGAGTAGTGGACTCGTGTGCGCAAAACCATTTCAAGTTGAAGTCTCGTAAGATAGCCTAGCCAAGAGTCAAAGCTAGCTTGCTGCAACAACTCCACCAACCCTTCTTGATAATGTGCATGTATGTAGGATCTGATGTAAGTCTTGCTGAGTACCTTTGTACTCATGTTGCTATAATTTACATTTTTTACAGAAGACGCTGCAACCCCTTCTGATGGGTTCTTCGTAGACGTTGACATCAATGAGTAGGCTAAGGCCCAGGTGGTGATCCTGAGCTTGTGAAGGACCACGTAGTATAGCTAGGCTTTCCAAGCCTCTTTTTTTACTAGTTGTCTGTACTCAGACAAGTTACTTCCGCTGCTGGTTTGTATGACTGTATGACTTGAATGCTGGGTCGTGTGACCCGTACCTATGTGTATGTTATGTATGGCTCTCTGAGCCTTAAATAAAGTACTTGTGTCTTAGAGTCATGTTGTGATGCCTTGTTGTATTTGCACATATCGAGCATATTGTGTGTATGATTGAAATGCTTGGTATGTGTGGGATCTGACTATCTAGTTGTTTATCTTTAGTAGCCTCTCTTACCGGGAAATGTCTCCTAGTGTCTCCACTGAGCCATGGTAGCTTGCTACTGCTCCGGAACACTTAGGCTGGCCGGCATGTGTCCTTCTTCATTCCTGTGTCTGTCCCTTCGGGGAAATGTCACGCATTGAGTACCGGAGGCCTGTTAGCCCGCTACAGCCCGGTTTACCGGAGTCCTGCTAGCCCAGTGCTACAGCCCGGACCCACTTGCTGATGACCGACACGTTCGTTGCTGGGTCATGGATGCCTGTCCCTGTAAGTCTGTGCCACTTTGGGTTTACGACTAGCCATGTCATTCCGGGCTACTTATCATATGGATGCTAGCGACACTATCATATATGTGTACCAAAAGGCGCAAACGGCCCCGGGCAAAGGTAAGACGACACCCGTGGGAATACCATGCGTGAGGCCGCAAAGTGATATGAGGTGTTACATGCTAGACCTATGTGGCATCGAGTCGGGGTCCTGACAGCGTTGGCATCAGAGCCGGACTGCCTGTAGGTTCTCCAAGCCAAACTGGTCGATGTTGAGTCTAGAAATTCTTTAGTTATATGTAGGGGAATTGTTTGTGGGTTGGAACGTAAGGCTCTTTTTACTCCTTTATCTTATGACATTCTGATCTGAGTCAGTCTATTCTTCCACCGGGGGTTAAGGAATTAGGATCTTTTCTCTCTATTAGGATCACGTGTTACTAATCAGTAGTACCTTATAGGTTTGATGAATACAAGCCTAGTTCAGTTCTACTACCACATTATGTTGTTAGGATGGACTCAGAACTTTGATATGATGATGTTGAGTGTGTATGAAATCCTTTGTCAAATGTCTCAAAATCCTTCTTGAGCATTTACAACTGTTATGCTGCCGAAATTTTGCTAGAAATTCTAATGCCTTTGCATTATGGTTGTGCTTTCAGATGGCCACTCGCGACCTCAATCAAGTGGTTCGCCTGACTCGATGCCTAGATGTACCCGGCCATACCGCCATGTTGGTCAGGGTAATGACTGAGGCTGGATACCGTTGGTATCCCGAGTACACGGTCGAAGAGCAATTTCGAGACTTTAATCAAAGCCAGTATCTCTGCACTGTCAGGATATTTCCATCTTATCCTGGATCCACCGAGCCCCTTCACTGCTCCTATGGACTCGGGGTTACTATTGAGATGGCTGTGCAGGACGCTGCCTACTCTATGATGACCATCATGCGAGTCAGGTCTGGCCTATTTCGGGACTCTGATTTCCGGTATATGCCAGGATCACTTCCGGGAGCACAAGGGTATCTCCAGGCTATCTATGCTGACCCCACTCAGGAGGATTCATGGACTCGCACCACTGCTGAGATGCTCGAGGATAAGGACCGTGAAAATCGGGCCTTGAGGCTAGAGCTTTTCAATACCCATGCTGACCATTGGGCCACGTTGACTCGGTTTGCACCGGCGGTGCAAGCTGGATATTCGGATATGCGCGATCTCTATCCTGTGAGATCTGCTCTGCCAGACGTGATGGGTTGGCGTGATGTAGGAGGCATCACCCCACCTCGCGGTCCCCGCATGCCACCGTCTGTTGGTCCAAGACCTCATCCTAATCCCTATGGTCCACAAGCTCCGCGAGATCGTCTGTTTCCGGATGATCATGTTGAGCTTCCAGGCTATGGAGGTGATTTCTACGAGGACTACTACGGATCGGTCTGAGTTAGTGGTAGTATCACTAGTTCGTACTAGCTGTGTCGTCTATCGTCCTGCGTGACTCGTGGGATATGACCTAGTTTGTACTGCTTCCGGAGATGTAGAAAAATAATGTATAGGAGCTTGGGATACCTCCGATGAGATGTAATCCTCTTTTCACCGCAATAGTACCTTGTTTGGTCTTGTACTAAACCTTGTATGGTGTGTATGACGATGGAATAAAAGAAGCAGTTTCTGTATTTACCATGTCATATGGATGATCATCTCGCATTCCGAGTTATTCCTTACATTCTGTATTCTATGTCGGAATTTTATCATTCTGACTAAATCATTGTCTTGTTTACCTAGGATGGTCAACACGCGCACTAACCCTGCTCCTCAAGAGCAGGCCGAAGGCAGTGAAGTCAGGAATGCAAATCTGCCTCATCCTCCTTCCCTAGCCGAGGTTATGATGGAAGCTGAGAGAAATAAGCGGGAGACCAACCGTTTGTTGGAGCGTATTGAACAGAACACAGCACACCATCAGAGGACTAACGTGGTGTCACTCAGTGACTTCATCAACTTACATCCACCCACGTTCCACCACTCCGTCGAGCCTCTCGACGCTGATGACTGGCTTCGCAGTATTTCTCACAAGCTGCGTTCCGCGCTAGTAGCTGAGGCTGACAAGGTCACCTTTGCTGCATATCATCTTGAAGGCCCCGCCAGTCTCTGGTGGGAGAATTATGGAGCTATGCGCCCAGCGGGCCATGTCACTACTTGGGCTGAATTCAGCGAGGCTTTCCGTGAACATCACATTCCGGAGGGTCTCATGGACCGTAAACGTGAGGAATTTTGCAGTTTCACTCAGGGCCGACTCTCTGTGGATGCTTACAGCAGGGAGTTCGGTAACCTCGCACGATATGCCACTAAGGAAGTTTCTACTGATGCCAAGAAGCAAGCAAGGTTCCGTAAGGGGCTTAGTCCTGAGCTTCGCTGCGACCTCCGTCTGCATGAGTGCACATCTTTTCAGAAGCTTGTTAACAAGGCCATCAGTGCTGAGACTGGTCAGACTGATTATGACGCAACACGCAAGCATGGCCGTGACATGGGCTCCTCATCCGGTGCTGGTCCTCAGAAGCGCCGTGTGTGGGTGCCTAACACTGCCCTGCCACCCAGGTTCACACCGAGGCCATCCTTCCAGGCGCCTCGCCCCGTTCAACAGTCTGCACCAGCCAAGCCCTATGGTGGTCCAACCAACAGTGCTCCTCCACGTACCAGTGCCGTGACTTGTTTTAAGTGTGGGGAATCTGGCCACTATATGCGTGAGTGTCCCCAAACCAACCCCAACCAACCTGCTAAAGCTGTTGGCCGTGGCAAGCCGACAGGGAAAGTGTTCCACGCCAAGCCGGCCACCGCTACACGTGGCCATGTCAACTGTATCTCTGCCGAAGAAGCTCAAGAGGATCCCAACGTCGTTCTCGGTACGCTCCTTGTTAATTGCCACCCAGCATCTGTTCTTTTTGATACAGGAGCCTCTCATTCATTTATATCTGAGAATTATGCTCGTTTGCATAACACCGCATTCTGTGACATGCCATCCACTATGGAAATTTCTACTCCCGGTTCTAGATGGCAAACCTCCAGGGTAAGTTATGGAAATGAAATCCAAGTCGATAGACTTGTTTTCCTTGCATCTTTGATAGCTCGCAAATTTTCAGATATTAATATCATTTTGGGTATGGACTGGATGTCAGCTCATCATGCCAAAATTGATTGCTTCTCTAGGACTGTTCAACTCACTCATCCTTCAGGGAAGATAGTCAATGTCTTGACCCAAATAGCCAAGCGACAGTTATATTCTCTTAACGCCAGCCCTTTGCCAAACCTTGAGGATGTTCTGGTAGTCCGTGACTTCCCGGATGTCTTCCCAGAGGAATTGCCAGGTGTTCCACCTGACAGGGATGTGGAGTTCGTAATAGACCTTATTCCAGGAACCGTCCCGATTGCTAGGAGACCCTATAAGATGGCACCACTAGAACTAGCCGAGCTTAAGAAACAACTCGATGAGTCCTTGAAAAAGGGTTTCATCCGACCTAGTTCATCTCCATGGGCTTGCCCCGTCCTCTTCGTCAAGAAGAAGGATGGTACGGACCGGATGGTTGTAGATTATCAACCTGTCAATTTGGTCACAATCAAGAACAAATATCCGCTCCCCAGGATCAACGACCTGTATGATCAGCTCGCTGGATCCTCAGTCTTCTCCAAAATGGATTTGAGGTTGGGCTACCATCAAATCAAAATCAGGAACGGGGACATTCCTAAAACGGCCTTTGTTACTCGTTATGGCCAATACGAGTACACCGTCATGTCCTTCGGTTTAACCAACGCTCCAGCCACCTTTTCTCGGTTAATGAACTCAATCTTCATGGAGTATTTGGATAAATTCGTCGTGGTTTACCTCAATGATATACTCATCTACTCCAAGAGCGAGGAAGAACATGCCGAACATCTAAGGCTAGTGTTGAAGAAACTTCGAGAGCATCGCCTTTATGCCAAATTTTCTAAATGTGAATTCTGGTTGTCAGAAGTGACCTATCTGGGTCATGTAATATCTGGTAAAGGTATTGCTGTTAACCCTGAGCGAGTTCAAGCCGTCCTTAATTGGACTCCACCTGAATCGGTCAAGCAAGTTCGGAGTTTTCTGGGCTTAGCGAGCTATTGTCGTCGCTTTGTTGAAAATTTCTCCAAAGTTGCTAAACCTCTAACCGAACTCCTCAAGAAAGATAAAAAGTTCAAATGGACTCCACAATGTGAGCACAGCTTTCAGGAACTGAAAAGACACCTGACTTCTACTCCCGTACTGGTACCGCCAGACTTCTCTAAGGACTTTGTTATCTACTGCGACGCCTCGCGACAAGGACTAGGCTGTATTCTCATGCAAGATCGACACGTAATTGCTTACGCTTCACGGCAATTGCACCCACATGAGGAGAATTATCCTACTCATGATCTAGAGCTTGCAGCTGTAGTCTATGCACTTAAAACCTGGCGACATTACCTTCTCGGTAATCGTTGCGAAATATTCACTGACCACCAAAGTCTGAAGTACATGTTCACCCAACCGGATTTGAATCTCAGGCAAAGACGTTGGGTCGAGTTGATCACAGATTTCGACTTAGGAATAACTTACACCCCAGGGAAAGCCAACGTCATGGCTGATGCGCTAAGTCGTAAATCTTATTGTAACAACCTGATGTTACAACAAAGTCAACCGCTTCTCCATGAGGAATTTCGGAAGCTTAACCTTCACATTGTTCCTCGAGGATTTCTTTCCACCTTGGTGGCGAAACCTACTCTTACGGATCAAATTATCGCTGCCCAAAAGCGAGATAAGGGAATATCTAAAATCAAGGAGAACATTGCTAGCGGAGGTGCTAGTTGTTTCTCCACAAATGATCATGGTGTTGTGTACTTTGAGAACCGTTTAGTGGTTCCCAAGAACCAGCATCTACGGCAGTTGATCCTTAAGGAGGCTCATGAATCTCCTCTCACCATTCATCCCGGTAGTACCAAGATGTATCAGGACCTACGCCAGAGGTTCTGGTGGACTAGGATGAAGAGAGAAATTGCTCAGTATATTGCTAATTGCGACGTCTGCTGTCGTGTAAAAGCAGAGCATCAACGGCCTGCTGGCACCCTTCAACCCTTAGCTATTCCTGATTGGAAATGGGATAAAATTAGTATGGATTTCATTACCGGTTTTCCCAGGACCAAGAGAGGGAATAATGCTATCTTCGTCGTTGTCGATCGTCTTTCCAAAGTGGCCCATTTCTTACCTGTTCGTGAGAGTATAACCGCTAGCCAGTTGGCAGACTTATACATCTCCCGAATAGTGTCTCTCCATGGTGTTCCTTTGGAAATTAACTCAGATCGAGGAAGTCTTTTCACCTCTCGATTTTGGGAAAGTTTCCAAAATGCTATGGGAACCCGCCTTTCCTTTAGCACCGCTTTCACCCTCAATCGAGTGGTCAGGTAGAACGCGTCAACCAGATCCTAGAAGACATGCTTCGAGCCTCTGTTATATCATTCGGAATGGAGTGGGAGAAATGCCTTCCATTTGCCGAATTTGCTTACAACAACAGCTATCAATCTAGCTTGGGTAAAGCCCCTTTTGAAGTTCTCTATGGACGACGGTGTCGAACACCCCTTAACTGGTCAGAAACCAGGGAAAGACAATTCTTTGGCCCGGATATGATTCAGGAAGCAGAAGAGCAAGTTCGCATCGTTCATGAAAAGTTGAGAACAGCCCAATCTCGTCAGAAGAGTCAATATGACCGAAAACATAAGGCTATGACTTTCGAGGTTGACGAGAAGGTTTACCTTCGGGTTACCCCTCTGAAGGGAACCCATCGTTTCGGTATCAAAGGCAAATTGGCTCCTCGTTACATTGGACCTTTTCGCATTCTCGCTAAACGAGGAGAAGTTGCCTACCAGTTGGAACTACCTCCGCACCTCTCCAAAGTCCACGATGTCTTCCACGTTTCTCAACTCAGGCGTTGCTTCTCGGATCCTATCCGTGGAGTGGACCACGAAACGCTTGATCTCCAAGATAATCTCACGTATCGAGAGTACCCCATTCGTATCCTCGATCAGGCCGAGCGTACCACTCGACGTCATAATATCAAGTTTCTCAAAGTACAATGGTCGCACCATTCTGAGGATGAAGCAACTTGGGAAAGGGAGGATCGTCTTCGACTCGAGTATCCCGCCCTTTTTCCGGAGGAACCCAAATCTCGAGACGAGATTCTTTTGAGTGGGGGTGAGTTGTCACACCCTAGCTAGTTCATGCATTAGAGTGTTGCATCATGTTTATTCTTTCATCAGAAACCTGAAATGGGGATGACAGAACCCCCAGCCCCCTCTGAAACCAATTAGGGTTTACTAAAAACTTTTTCAATGAACCTGAAATGCCCTTCTAAAATGCCCATCATTTTTGTCTTGGTTCAGAACCTCTGCCAAAAGTGATGCACATTTTCCTAGGCCATCTTAGGGTTTTTGAATTAAATCATAAATATTTGAATTTGGGCATTTAAAATTATATAAAATATTTAAATGCTCAAATATCTCCAAACTAAAATGTTTCATGTTGGAAATAATCCAACTATGGACCAGGAGTAGTTTGGTGATTTTAGGAGTTGCCTAAGTATTTTTATTAATTCAACAAAGTTGTAGAAGTATTAAAAAAACAGAAAACAGTAAAAATAGCAAAACCTTACCTGGCGCCCAGCACTCGGCCCACCTGTCGGCCCAGCCCAGCGCCGCTCCAGCGAGCTGCTTGCCGGCCAGGCAGGCAGGCAGGTGCCCGACGGCGACCGCAGCGCGCGCCACGCAGCTGGCTGCTGCCCTGCTCCACCTCCTCGCCTCGGGGCTGGATGGATGAGCTCCACGCAGCGCCGTGAACCCGCAGGACACCTCCATTCTCCCCCAACCCCTCTCTCTCGCGCTCCCCCGCCATGGCCGACGCCATCGCCGCCACCCCCTCGCCGTAGCCACGCCCTCCGTCGACCCCACGCCGTGCCGCCGTGTCCTGGAGCTCCGCTACCCTCCTCTCCTTCGAGCAAGCCGAGCCCCGAGCGCTCACAAGGCCCGAGCCCACTGCATCGACCTCGACCGAACCGCCGTCGCCGGAGATCCCCTACAACGCCGTCGTCGCTCCGGTCCGTCCCCGGCCGCACCAAGGGCTTCGTCGCACTCACTGTGAGCTTAGCCATCTTCCCCTCCCTTCTTTTCTTGCTCCCGAGCCGTGTAGCGACCTCCCGGAGCTCAACCGCACCCACCGCCGCGGAGCTCGTCACCGACGTGCTCCCGGTCATCCTCCGGCCACTCCACGATGTCCATCATGCTCACCGCGTCACGTAGCACCTAACTAGCTACTCCCCGCACCTCACCGACCCCTCTTGCGTCAAGTTCGACTTCGGCCGAACCCCGGTGGCCGCCAAAGTCGTCGCCGGCGCCAACTCCGGCCACCCCGACCCCAACGGACTCCACCAAGAGCTGCGGCTCGTCCTCAGCTCCACTCCGGTGGTCTCCGCGACCCATTTGGTGGCCGAAACGGCCAAAACCACTTCCGCCACCGTGTCGGGCTCGCCGGCGGCTAAACGCCGGTGCAGCCGACCCGGGTTTGACCACGGGTGGGCCCTGGTTGACTCCCTGAGTCAATGACAGGTGGGGCCCAGCCCTGTTAATTAAACAGGTTTAGTTTTATTTAAACTTTAATTAAATTAATCACGCTGACACGCGGGACCCACTATCAGGTTTGACCCGGACGTGTCCCGTTGACCTGCTGATGTCACACTGACGTCAGGCTGACGCAGTAATTGATTTTCTGGATTTATTTTAATATAGGAAATTCCAGAATATAGTTTAAACTTCAAAAATTCATAACTTTTAATCTATAACTCCAAATCAGACAAGTTATATATGAAAAATGATCAGAAAAATCCAATCTATCCATCTGTACTATTTTCATGCATGATTAAACAAGTTAACTTGATGTTTAATGCAGAACAAGATAAAACACTTTAAAGGGCCATGTATGAGTTTGAAATTTGAATCTTTGGTTCAAATTGGTTCAAACCCTTCTGGTCTTAGTTGCATTAGCCCAACACACTCATATTGCTATGTTTCATGCATGCATCATATTGTTGCACATTGTTTGGTGATGGTTGTGTATCGGTGTTCTTGCGGCAGGTTCTGCCTCCGAGGAGTACCGTGATTACCCTAACGAAGAACCGTATCAGTGCATCGAACCATCAGGCAAGCAACCAACCATTTGATCATATCGATACAATCCCATGTTCTCGCTCCTGCTCTCTTTTACTGCATTAAGACAACGCGTTTCAAACTGCTATGTGCTACGATAGTTGAACCCACTTCCTCTGCATGACCTGTCATTGCCACAGTAACTAGATGAAACCCACTAGCATGTGTAGGAGTTGATTGAGCCATATGTATGTGTTGTTCCTACCTTGCTATGCCTGCTATGCTTAGAGTCGTGTCAGGTCTGGTTCATCTGGGTGATGGGCTAGAGTGAAATGATTATGTCGGTAATGAGAGTGGTGTGGTGAACACGATTTGGTAAAGGTATCGATGAGAGGCCATGTAGGAGTACATGGTGGGTTGTTTCATTGAAGCCGACCTTAAGCACTGAGATCTGTATGTGTGATTTAAGATACAGCTACTACCATGCATTGGGCCCTGAAATATGACCCCGCTCGACTTCTTATTCACCCTAGTCCTCTGTCCAGGAGTTGCAAGTAGTTTCTGGTGTTTGTAGCCTACTGGAGGCCGTGGACAGCGCTGACCGTAGGGGTGGGCTGTGATGCGGTAGGTACGTGGCTGGGTGTACCGAATACCCGTTAGGTATCTCGGGAACCCTGTTCACATCGTTCGGGGCCGTATGGGAAACCTCGGCCGGACTCCCTGCGGATGGAACCTGGATAGGCGATAAACCTGGACTAGAGACTTAGGTGTTTAGGTAGGTCGTGGTCTACACCCACGTCGGCTTTCGCTTGAAGTCTGCCGAGCACATATCGTGTGCAGACGCTAAGTGGTGGAAACATGTATGAAGAAGTACACCCCTGCAGGGTTATCATGATCTATTCGAATAGCCGCGTCCGCGGTAAAGGACTACTTGGTTGCCTATATAGTTCATAGACAAGTAAATGGAAACTACTAAAAGCCTCAAGATAAGTGTGAGTGCCGAGGATGGCTCTTCCGTAGGAAGACGGAGGTGGATCCTCGGTAGTGTATTGAAGTGGTGAGTAGTGGACTCGTGTGCGCAAAACCATTTCAAGTTGAATTCTCGTAAGATAGCCTAGCCAAGAGTCAAAGCTAGCTTGCTGCAACAACTCCACCAACCCTTCTTGATAATGTGCATGTATGTAGGATCTGATGTAAGTCTTGCTGAGTACCTTTGTACTCATGTTGCTATAATTTACATTTTTTACAGAAGATGCTGCAACCCCTTCTGATGGGTTCTTCGTAGACGTTGACATCAATGAGTAGGCTAAGGCCCAGGTGGTGATCCTGAGCTTGTGAAGGACCACGTAGTATAGCTAGGCTTTCCAAGCCTCTTTTTTTTACTAGTTGTCTGTACTCAGACAAGTTACTTCCGCTGCTGGTTTGTATGACTGTATGACTTGAATGCTGGGTCGTGTGACCCGTACCTATGTGTATGTTATGTATGGCTCTCTGAGCCTTAAATAAAGTACTTGTGTCTTAGAGTCATGTTGTGATGCCTTGTTGTATTTGCACATATCGAGCATATTGTGTGTATGATTGAAATGCTTGGTATGTGTGGGATCTGACTATCTAGTTGTTTATCTTTAGTAGCCTCTCTTACCGGGAAATGTCTCCTAGTGTCTCCACTGAGCCATGGTAGCTTGCTACTGCTCCGGAACACTTAGGCTGGCCGGCATGTGTCCTTCTTCGTTCCTGTGTCTGTCCCTTCGGGGAAATGTCACGCATTGAGTACCGGAGGCCTGTTAGCCCGCTACAGCCCGGTTTACCGGAGTCCTGCTAGCCCAGTGCTACAGCCCGGACCCACTTGCTGATGACCGACACGTTCGTTGCTGGGTCATGGATGCCTGTCCCTGTAAGTCTGTGCCACTTTGGGTTTACGACTAGCCATGTCAGCCCGGGCTCCTTATCATATGGATGCTAGCGACACTATCATATACGTGTACCAAAAGGCGCAAACGGTCCCGGGCAAAGGTAAGACGACACCCGTGGGAATACCGTGCGAGAGGCCGCAAAGTGATATGAGGTGTTACATGCTAGACCTATGTGGCATCGAGTCGGGGTCCTGACAGTTCCAGACTGGACGATCCCAGATTGTTTCTTTTGAACGGCTTCTTCCGCTGAGTGGATTTGGAGTTGCTGAATCCGGCATTGACTGTTGTATCCTCAGCATTGTCACCATTGTTTCGACGCTTGTGTCTGTTTCGCCGTGGCTTTCTGTTACTGTCACGGATATCAGAAGTGCCAGGGTTTCCTGGCGCGGTGTTACTGCAAGCCAGCCAGCTGTCCTCACTCGCGCAAAAGTGGGTCATTAGTGTCGTGAGGGACGCCATGGTCTTCGGTTTTTCTTGGCCGAGGTGTCGGGCAAGCCACTCGTCACGGATATTATGCTTAAAGGCCGCCAGGGCCTCGATGTCCGGACAGTCTACAATTTGGTTCTTTTTAGTTAGGAACCGAGTCCAGAATTTCCTGGCTGACTCTCCGGGCTGTTGGGTAATGTAACTTAAGTCATCAGCATCCGGTGGTCGCACGTAGGTGCCCTGGAAGTTATCGAGGAATGCGTCCTCAAGATTTTCCCAACTGCCAATGGAGTTTGCTGGCAGGCTATTCAGCCAGTGTCTGGCTGGCCCTTTAAGCTTGAGTGGGAGATACTTGATGGCATGTAGGTCATCACCGCGGGCCATGTGAATGTGGAGAAGAAAATCTTCGATCCACACCGCGGGGTCTATTGTGCCATCGTATGACTCGATGTTGACGGGTTTAAACCCTTCTGGGAATTCATGTTCCATTACCTCATCAATGAAGCAGAGGGGGTGTGCGGCGCCTCTATGCCGGGCTATGTCGCGGCGTAGTCCGATTAGGTCTGGTCGGTTATGTCCGGCCCGACCGGATTTATCAGTATTGTATCCGGCATGACGATCGGTGTCATGAGCTGTGGCGCGCCCCCGTGATCCGTAGATCGATCTTGGTTGTCCTGCGTTGTTTTCCAATATGTCTTGCAGGTCCTGCATATTGCCCCGGGCCGTAGTGAACCGGCGTGGGGGTGCAGGCTGGTGTCCGGCCTGATATGCCATTTTATCCCGGCCACGGGGTGGCCAGTCAGCCTCATCTTGTGCTGGAAGTTCAGGCTCTTCGGCCTCTTCTTCTAGCGGTTTGTGCTTTGGATATCCCCTTCTCGGGGGCTCGAGTCTGTATTCCTCGACCGCCAGGACTTCGGTCCATCTGTCTGCGAGCAGATCTTGGTCAGCTTGGAGCTGCTGCTGCTTCTTTTTCAGGCTTCTTGCAGTGGCTATAAGCCTGCGCTTGAAGCGCTCCTGCTCTATGGGATCCTCTGGTATGCCGAATTCATTGTCACCGAGGCTCACCTCGTCTTCGGAGGGAGGCATATAGTTATCGTCCTCCAAGTATCCGTCCGTCGCCTGCTCGTCTAGGCTAGCCTGCCCGTGTTCCTGTTCGGCTTGCTCAAAGGTGGGTTTATCAGGATCGTATTCCTCTTCGGTACCATCTGGATTTTCTTCTCCAGTGTCGGTGTTGTTATGGCGGGGCTTGGAGTGGCGCCGATGACGCCCATGTTTTGATTTCTTCCCCGAGGGGTTATCTCCCGTTGCTTCATCGCCATTGGTTTCTTTGGGAGTATCCACCATATATATATATCGTATGAAGAGGTGGCAGTCCAGCGCCCTGTGGGCGGTGGTTCCTGTTCTTCTCCCGCATTGTCGTCTATACCGTCGATGTCTTCGGAATCGAAGTTAAGCACATCGGTTAAGTCATCGACCGTGGCTATTAAGTGGGTGGTGGGTGGGTAACGAATTTCTTCGTCGCCAGCTTCCCACTCGAGCCGGTAGTTCGGCCAAGAGTCTCCTGACAGACAGAGAGAGAGACCTTAATGAATCTAGCACGTCTCCGAAGGGTGCGTGCTGAAAGATATCCATGGCGGTGAACTCCATAACTGGAGCCCAGTTAGATTCGATGGGCACAGATGCACGCGGTCCGAAACATACGGCCGGAGACAAGTCCGAGGCTCCGGAAATATAGATTTCCTTAGGAGAGGAGTCTGTGTTCGACTCCAAAGCCGATGAGTGTGCGACCTTCGGGGCAGGGTCCATCGACCCATCCTCGGAAGGCACGACTTGCTCTAGAACAAAGTCCAGAGCTGTAGCAGGTGCGATGTTCCGAATACTGTCCGACTACAGATCTAGGTCATGCGCGTCGTGATCGTTCGGCGCTCCTGACACGGGCCCGAATCTTTCGAAGATCAAGTGTCCGCGGATGTCTGGAGTGTAGTTTAGGTTTCCAAACCTGACCTGATGGCCAGGGGCGTAGCTATCGATCTGCTCCAGATGGCCAGGCGAGTTGGCCCGCAGTGCGAAGCCGCCGAACACGAAGATCTGTCCGGGGAGAAAGGTCTCACCCAGGACGGCGTTGTTGAAGGTTGGAGAAGCCATCGAGCCTTACAGCGACGACACAGAGGAACTCTCAATGAAAGCACGAATGTCGGTGTCAAAACCGGCGGATCTCGGGTAGGGGGTCCCGAACTGTGCATCTGAGGCTAATGGTAACAGGAGGCTGGGGACACGATGTTTACCCAGGTTCGGGCCCTCTCGATGGAGGTAATACCCTACTTCCTGCTTGATTGATCTTGATGATATGAGTATTACAAGAGTTGATCTACCATGAGACCAGAGAGGCTAAACCCTAGAAGCTAGCCTATGGTATGATTGTCATTGTGTCCTACGGACTAAACCCTCTGGTTTATATGGACACCGGAGGGGGCTAGGGTTACACAGGGTCGGTTTACAGAGAAGGAGATCTACATCCGAATCGCCAAGCTTGCCTTCCACGCCAAGGAGAGTCCCATCCGGACATGGGACGAAGTATTCTATCTTGTATCTTCATAGTCCAACAGTTCGGCCAAAGTATATAGTCTGGCTGTCCGGATACCCCCTTATCTAGGACTCCCTCAGAAGGCAGCCGCGGAGCAGGCTCTTCACGAAAAGCACGAGGCCATGGTCATTGAAGCTGAACGAGAGCTTCAGGATGCCGTGAAGAAAAGCGAGACTTTGGAGCAGAGTTTATCTGGGAAAGAATCCGAACTCGCCCAAGCTCGCCAGGCCGAAAGTAATGCCTGGGAGGAAGCCCAAGTTGCTCTGAAGGAAATTCAAGAGGCGATGCGGATTGCGGCTGGTAAGGCTTTTTCTATACAAAGCGGTATTTTTGAAAGGAGAAAATCAAGTTGATAATTTGAATTCTGATTTCTACAGGGGTGTTTGCGGAGCTGCCACATAGCATATCTGATGCCGCCCAATTCTACCGAGCCGAGGAAACGAAGACTGTAGAGAAACTCTTCTGGTCGCAGTATTTGGCACCGAATTATCCAGTGCCATTTACCGATCAACTGAAGCAACTGATCAAACTGCACAAGGCGGCCGAACTAGGCATGAGGGATTTGATTGTCCAGCTATGGACTGCCGAGCCAATTCCAAGCAGTTATTTCGGGCTCGTGAAGCGGCTTGTGAGTGCCTGCCCTCGACTCGAAGTCATCAGGTGGTCGGTCTATATGGTGGGTGCGCGAATGGCCTTCGCCGCACAAAAGTGCATTGGAGAAAGCTGGATGCGGAAAAGCTGATGACCGAGGGACCGCCGGAGGGGAAGGAGCACTGCAAGCCTGAATTATATTATGATAGTGTCCTGAAAGGAGCCCGCCTTGTGGCAAAGAAATGCACCAAGGACATTGTATTTCCTTGAATACAGTCATGCTGTCCTTTGTAATGCTAAACAAGGTCATTTCTATTATTTATTGCATGTTATGTGAAAGTTTTTCCTCCTGTGCGGCCGTTTCATATATATTAATCCTGAGAGTTGGCCAGCCGTTGGCTTCTGCCCCCATGTAGGAAGTACAGGGGTGTTCGGGATAAACCTGAGCACTCTTTATCCCATTTTTGGGTCGTTGAAGGAGGTGTTCAGCACAACGAACCAGGCAATCAGACTAAGGGCTTTATCACTCTCACTTAGCCATATGAGTTTGTCAAAAGTAAGGTAGGCACAACCCCTGGTGTTCGGAAGACCGCACGCGGGGCTCTATAAGCACCTGATCGGGAGAAAAACCGATCCATCGCACGCTGCATTGGTTATGGCATTATGCGGAAGAAATCTTTAAAGATTTTACAACCTCTCGAACAGCTGACCAGCTCTTGCCGTATCATGATAGCTAGTTCTCGGCTTTCTCTACTGAGGTGCTCGTCTGGAAGTACCAGGACACAATCGCAGTAGTTCTCCCAGTGCTACCTTAGCCGATATAGAGGAACGTAAGGTACCAAAACATGGGAGCTGGGCAAACCCAACTATTGACCCAAGACATGATTCAGAGCTGATGCATATAATGCTATAAGTTCGGGGTGCCGAGCAACCGTGAAGGTGGTCGGACTTTATTGCCGTATTATGGGTACCATAAAGCGCCTGGCATATTAAGGCATATCACGATGTACGAATGCCGTTATGACGAAAGGTGTCAATAAGAAAAGATAGCAGATAAGTGTCATATAAATCTACATGTTGTATTCAAGTAATACGTCGATGCATATGAGTACAGGAGATGTGATAAAAAGAAGTGTGACGGCGGAACCTGCTGAGACCAGGCGGGAAGAAGCTGTATGCGGATCCGGATTCTATCCAGATTGTCTTCAAGGGGGATATTTAAGAATTCCTTTGCGCGTCCTAGCTGATTCCATGTCGCCAGTCCTGTCCTGCATAAAAGTGAACCTCCGAGAAATATTTGTGTGCCACGGAGCGGTTGAGCCGCGATATGTGGCCTTTCCCAGTTGTTGTCGGAGTGTTTAATTGAGCTCCAGACAAGCCGAGCTATCATGCCGCGAAGTAGTTCAGACTCCTTTACCGGCGTCCGGGGGCTTGGCCATCGACTCAAGGTTCGAATGAAAGATGCCACTCGTTTCTTTTGCTGTTGAAGTAGTGATATGCTCTTCGGCGCCGAGGTGGAGTTCGGCTTCGCATTTAGCCGTTATGACGCCGCGCGGGCCGGGCATCTTAAACTTACGATAGATGTAGTGTGGTATCGTGTTAAAGTGAGCAAACGCGGTTCGTCCCAGCAGTGTATGATAATTACTGCAGACAGGGATGATGTCGAAGACTAACTCTTCGGTACAGTAATTGTTTGGTGATCTGAAGACTACCTCCAGAGTGCTGGAGCCTATACAACTGGCTTCCACACTTGGCATTGCACCTCTAAAGGTGGTTTTGGTGGGTTTGATCATTGAGGGATCGATGCCCATTTTGCGCATTGTGTCCTGATAAAGTAGGTTTAGGCTACTGCCACCGTCCATAAGGACTCGCGTCAGATGGAATCCGTTAATGATGGGGTCAAGTACCAATGCGGCTAAACCGCCATGACGGATACTAGTAGGATGGTCCTTGCAATCGAAAGTGATCGGACAAGATGACCATGGGTTGGACTTTGGGGTGACTGGCTCCATCGCATGGACGTCCCTTAGTGCGCGCTTCCGTTCCTGCTTGGGAATGTGGGTGGCGTATATCATGTTTACCGTTTTCACTTGGGGAGGAAAGTTCTTCTGTCCTCCTGTGTTTTGCGGCCGGGGCTCTTCGTCCTCATCGCTATGCAGTACCTTTTCCTTGTTTTCGGCATTCAACTTGCCGGCCTATTTGAACACCCATCATTCTCTTTTGGTGTGGTTGGCTGGTTTATCGGGGGTGCCGTGGATTTGACACGAGCGATCGAGTGTGCGATCCCGGCTGAATGGGCCCAGATTGCTCCTTTTAAATGGCTTTTTTCTGCTTACCGGACTTAGAGCCACTGAATCCGACATTGACTGCCGTGTATTCGGTGTTGTCGCCATTGTTGCGACGCTTATGTTTATTGCGTCGTGGCTTGCTGTTGCTATCTCGGGCATCTAAAGTGCCAGGATCTCTTGGTGTGATGTTACTACGAGCCAGCCAGCTGTCCTCGCCCACACAAAAGTGGGTCATGAGTGTCGTGAGGGCTGCCATGGACTTCGACTTCTCTTGGCCGAGGTGTTGGGTGAGCCACTCGTCTCGGATGTTATCCTTAAAGTCCGCTAGGGCTTCGGCATCCGGACAGTCGATGATTTGGTTCTTTTTAGTTAGGAACCGAGTCCAGAATTTCCTGGCCGACTCTCCGGGCTATTGGGTTATGTGACTTAAGTCATCAGCATCCGGTGATCGCACGTAGGTGCCCTTGAAGTTGTCAAGGAATGCGTCCTCCAGGTTCTCCCAACTGCCAATGGAGTTCGCCGGCAGGCTATTCAGCCAATGTCGAGCCGGTCCTTTGAGCTTAAGGGGGAGGTACTTGATGGCATGTAGATCGTTGCTGTGGGCCATGTGAATGTGGAGAAGGAAATCTTCAATCCATACCACGGGGTCTGTTGTGCCATCGTATGATTCAATGTTTATGGGTTTGAACCCTTCTGGGAATTCATGATCCATTACTTCATTAGTGAAGCATAGGGGGTGTGCGGCGCCTCTATGCCGGGCTACATCACGACGCAATTCAAATGAGCCTGGTCTGTTGTATTCGGCCCGGGTGAACTTGTTTTTAGCGTATCCGGCGTGACGGTCATCATCACGTGTTGTGTCGCGCCCCCGCAATCCGTAGATCGATCTTGACTGTCCTCCTTTGTTTTCCAATACGTCTTGCATGTTCTGCGTGTTGCCCCTGTCCTTAGTGTTTTTGTTTGATTGGCGGCGGGGTGCGGGCTGGTGTTCGGGCTGACACGCCACTTTGTCTCGTCCACGAGGTGACCGGTCAGCCACGTCCTGCGCTGGTAGTGTAGGCTCTAGCGCGTCCTCCTCGAGTTGAGGTAGCTACCTACGCTTCGGGTAACTTTTGGTTGGGCGCTCGAGTCTGTATTCCTCGGCTGCCAGGACCTTAGTCCATCTATTAGTTAGCAGATCTTGATCAGCTTGAAGCTGCTGCTGTTTTTTCTTTAGGCTTTTTGCAGTGGCTATAAGCCGGCGCTTGAAGCGCTCCTGATCGAATCCTCAGGCACGACAAATTCATCGTCGTCGAGGCTCACCTCATCTTCGGAGAGAGGCATATAATTGCCGTCCTCCAAGTCTCCATCCTTTGCATGTTCATCTGGGCTAGCTTGCCCATCCTCCTGCTCGGCCTGCTCGAAGTCAGGCTGGGCGGGATTGTATTCGTCTTCGGCACCATCTGGATTGCTATCATCTCCTGTGCTGGTACTACTATTTCTGCCATGGCGGGGCTTAGAGCGGCGCCGATGACGCCAGTGCTTTGATTGCTTCCCCAAGGGATTATCCTCTGTTGCCTCATCGCCATTGTTTTCTTTGGGGGTGTCCACCATATATATATCATATGATGAGGTGGCTGTCCAGCGCCCTGTGGGCGGCGGTTCCTGTTCTTGTCCTGCATCGTGGTCCACACCGTCGATGTCTTCGGAGTCGAAGTCGAGCTCGTCGGTTAAGTCATCGTCGATGGCTATTAAGTGGGTGGTGGGTGGGTAACGAATTTCTTTGTCGTCCACTTCCCACTCGAGTTGGACATAGTTCGGCCAAGAGTCTCCTGATAAGGAGAGAGATCTCAATGAATTTAGCACGTCACCCAAGGGTGAGTGTTGAAAGATATCCGCGGAGGTAAACTCCATGATCGGTGCCCAATCAGATTTGATGGGCACGAACGCGCGTGGTTCGGAACCCAAGACCGGATACGAGTCCGGGGGTCCGGTGACACAGATCTCTTTGGAGGTGGAGTCTGTGTTTGGCTCCAACGCTGATGAATGTGCGGCCTCCGTGGCGGGGTCCATCCACCCGTCCTCGTATGGCGTGATCTGCTCCGGATCGAAGGTCGGGGCAGCCATAGGTGTGATATTCCGAACACTATCCAATGGCGGATCTAAATCATGCCCGTCGTGACTGTTCGGCGCTCCTGGTGCAGGCTTGAATCCGTCGAAGATCAAGTCTCTGCGGATGTCGGCTGCGTAGTTCAAGTTTCCAAACCTGACCTGATGGCCAGGGGCGTAGCTGTCGATCTGCTCCAGATGGCCAAGCGAGTTGGACCGCAGTACGAAGCCACCGAATACGAAGATCTATCTGGGGAGGAAAGCCTCACCCTGGACCGCGTCGTTGCTGATGATTGAAGGAGCCATTAAGCCTTATCATGACGACACAGTGGAACTCTCAATGAAAGCACCAATGTCGGTGTCAAAACCGGCAGATCTCGGGTAGGGGGTCCTGAACTATGCGTCTAAGGCTAATGGTAATAGGAGGCGGGGGACACGATGTTTACCTAGGGTTGGGCCCTCTCGATGGAGGTAATACCCTACTTCCTGCTTGATTGATCTTGATGATATGAGTATTACAAGAGTTGATCTACCACGAGATCATAGAGGCTAAACCCTAGAAGCTAGCCTATGATTATGATTGTTCTTGTCCTACGGACTAAACCCTCCGGTTTATATAGACACCGGAGGGGGCTAGGGTTGCATAGAGTCGGTTACAGAGAAGGAGATCTACACATCCGAATCACCAAGATTGCCTTCCATGCAAAGGAGAGTCCCATCCGGTCACAGGACAAAGTCTTCAATCTTGTATCTTCATAGTCCAGCAGTCCGGCCAAAGTATATAGCCGGGCTGTCCGAGGACCCCCTAATCTAGGACTCCCTCACCCATATCTACTATCCATATTGCACTTGTATCACCATCACTTCATCGAACTAGTGCACCTATACAATTTACCGTTGTATTGGGTGTGTTGGGGACACAAGAGACTCTTTGTTATTTGGTTGCAGGGTTGTTTGAGAGAGACATCTTCATCCTACGCCTCCCACGGATTGATAAACCTTAGGTCATCCACTTGAGGGAAACTTGCTACTGTCCTACAAACATCTGCACTTAGAGGCCCAACAACGTCTACAAGAAGAAGGTTGCATAGTAGACATTAAGCTCTTTTCTAGCGTTGTTGCCGGGAGGTGAGTGCTTGAAGGTATATCTTTAGATCTTGAAATTGAATCTTTTAGTTTCTTGTTTTATCACTAGTTTAGTTTATAAAAAGAAAACTACAAAAAAAATTGGAATTGAGGTTGCCTCATACGCTTCATCTTTTTAATGTCTTTCTTGAAAATGATGGATCATAAAATTGTGCCGAAGTGTTAGAAGAAGAATGCATTAAAATATTTGGTACTAAATATTTGAATGATGAGCATGATTTCAATGTTGTTAGTATGAATTCTTTGAATATCCATGATGCTAATGATATGCAAAGGCACAAGCTTGGGGATGCTATGTTTGATGAATATGATATTTTTAGTCCCCCAAGTTTGGATGAGAATATTTATTATGATGAAAGCATGCCTCCTATTTATGATGATTATATTGATGAAAGTGGGTTTGGAAGAGTGTCAACTTTATGAAGTAATGATCCCACTATTTTGTAGGGTGTTGAATCTTATTGTGATAATTATGCAAGTGGATTTGGAGAGGTCGTGACTTTATTTAGTGATGAATCCACTATTTTGGAAGAGGTTCCAATTGATTATGAGAACAAAGTTGCTATCTATGATGATTATTGTGATGACATGTATGCCACAAAGAATAATTATAATCATGAAACTTGTCATCTTGATTTTAATTTTCAATTGGATTATGCCTCACATGATAGTTATTTTGTTGAGTTTGCTCCGACTACTATTAATGAGAAGAAATTTGTTTATGTGGAAAGTAAAAAAAGTTCTATGCTTATGCATCATGAAAAGAGTGCTTTATGTGATAGTTATATTGTTGAATTCATTCATGATGCTACTGAAAATTATTATGAGGGAGAAATATATGCTTGTAGGAATTGCAATAAGATCAAGTTTCCTCTCTATGTGTTGAAAATCTTGAAGTTATGCTTGTTTTGCCTTCCTACGGTAGTTGATTCTTGCTCCCATAAGTTGTTTTCTCACAAAATCCCTATGCATAGGAAGTTGGTTAGATTTAAATGTGCTAGTCATATGCTTCATGATGCTCTCTTTATGTTTCAATTCTTATCTTTCATGCGAGCATCATTGAAATCATCATGCCTAGCTAAAAGGCATTAAAGAAAAGCGCTTGTTGGGAGACAACCAAACACCATTACCTACTGTTTTTGTGTGTTCACATTATTATGCTACTATAGTAATCATGTTTTATAGCTTTTGTTTCAATAAAGTGCCAAGTAAAGCCTTTAGGATAGCTTACAGTGATAGTTGTGTTGATCCTGCTGAAAATCTGAAACTTTTGCGCCCAGTAAATTAGTTTTGATAATACACAGAAACGTGCTTTTGATCTTATTCGTTTTTATATGGATTGGTACAAAAAAATCTCAGGTTTTCCTAATTTTTATGGATTTTTGGCATATTCGCTTTTGTTCTTTTTTGACATATTCTGTTTTGTATGTGTTGTTTGCTTATTTTAATGAATCTATGAGTAGTATCGGAGGGTATGAACCATGGACAAGTTGGAATACAGTTGATATAACACCAATATGAATTTAAAATGAGTTCACAACGGTACCTAAGTGCTGATTTATTTTCTTATACTAACTGAGCTTACGAGTTTCCTATTGAGTTTTGTGTTGTGAAGTTTTCAAGTTTTGGGTAAAGATTCGATGGACTATGAAATAAGGAGTGGGAAGAGCCTAAGCTTGGGGATGCCCAAGGCACCCCAAGGTAATATTCAAGGACAACCAAGAGCCTAAGCTTGGGGATGCCTCGGATGGCATCCCCTCTTTCGTCTTCGTTCATCGGTAACTTTACTTGGAGCTATATTTTATTCACCACATGATATGTGTTTTGCTTGGAGCGTCATTTATTTTATTAGGATTTGCTTTCTATTTGAATAAAGTACTTAAGATCTGAAATTCATAAATGTTAAAGAGTCTTCACATAGTTGCATAATTATTCGACTGCTCATTGATCTTCACTTATATCTTTTGGAGTAGTTTTTCGTTTGCTCTAGTGCTTCACTTATATCTTTTTAGAGCATGGCGGTGGTTTTATTTTGAATAAATAGATGAACTCTCATGCTTCACTTATATTATTTTGAGAGTCTTAAACAACATGGTAATTTACTTAGGTTATTGTAAGGGCATATTTCTCCCTATGTGGTTTTGGTTATTGATGACAATGCATTTGTGGACTAATTTCAGATATCTCATATCTAGGCACAAGACGATTCGGTGCCCCTCAAAGCCTAAGTGAAGACGACGATTCTCTATGTTTCTTTTTGGTGAATTTGAGTCATAGGAAAGCCGTACTATTAAGAGGGGGTCCGTGTCAGAAAGGTTAGGGTGGAATCAACACGTACACGTTTGTTCCTTTGCACCACCTTTCCTTTGCTTCTTTGGAGCATCAACCGTTTATCTGTGTCTTTGCAAAATGAAGGACTCCAAGTGCTATTGTGCTGTGGCATGCGGTAGTACTGCTCAAGGGAGCAGTAGTACCACAGTGGCCCATGGTAGTACCGGACAGGGACGTGGTAGTACCGCGCTATGCGGTAGTACCTGGCCTCTAGCCCAGCATAGTGACACGCGCGGAAGTAGGGGCGGAAGTAATTTTTTACATCCGCACCCTATGCGGTAGTACCGCTCCCTGAATGCGGTAGTATAGTGTCGGATGTTTGCACAGATCGAAACTCAGCAGAAGTAGCCACAGATGTAATTTTATTAGTCTATGCCTTCCCAGCCTAGTCGAACCCTACCTTGCGGTAGTACCGCAAGGGCGCACGGTAGTACCACTCCGGTGGTTCTACCGCTCGTTGCTTTAATGCAACAGGGCCTCTTCTGGTCTCTGCCGCGGGAGTGGTAGTACTGCAAAGCCGAGCGGAGTACCGCGAGTTGGTGCGGTAGTACCGCATGTCGCGGGCTGAATAAGTGGGTAACAGTTGGATCTTTCCTCTCACTATATAAGGGGGGTCTTCTTCTCCAAGTCGACTACCTCTTCTCCTCCATGCTCCATTGTTGCTCCAAGCTCCATTTTTTCCCAATCTCTCTCCCTAGCTAATCAAACTTGTTGATTTTCTAGGGATTGGTTGAGAAGGCCCCGATCTACACTTCCACCAAGAGAAATTTGATCCCCCCCCACTAATCCCTTGCTGATCTTGTTACTCTTAGGTGTTTGAGCACCCTAGATGATTGAGGTCACCTCAGAGCCACATTCCATTGTGGTGAAGCTCCATGGTTTCGTTGGGAGCCCCCAATTCGGTTGTGGAGAGAGCCCGACCCTTTTTTGTAAAGGTTTAATCGCCGCCTTCAAGGGCACCAATAGTGGAATCATGACCTCTTGCATTGTGTGAAGGCATGAGGAGAATATGGTGGCCCTAGTGGCTTCTTGGGGAGCATTGTGCCTCCACAGCGCTCCAACGGAGACGTACTTCCCCTCAAAGGGAAGGAACTTCGGTAACACATCCTCGTATCCACCGGCTCCGCTATTGGTTACTTCTTACGTTTACTTGTGCAAGCTTCTTGTGTGTTGTTTCCCTAGCTTGCTTGCTTGTTGTTGTTGCATCATATAGGTTGTTCACCTAGTTGCACATATAGACAACCTACTTTGATGCTAAGTTTAATTTGGTCACGAAAAGCTGACAAATGTTAGTTGCCTATTAACCCCCCCCCTCTAGTCAACCATATCAATCCTTTCAATTGGTATTAGAGCCTCGTCTCTTTATTAAGGAATTTACCGTCCGAAGAGTATGGTTGACACTGTAGATGGTGGGGGGAAGCACCCCGGTGTGAATCCATCCTCGTCTACGGCTGATGGGGGATCCTCGGTCTCTCGTGAGGAATTCAATGCGGCTTTGGACACATTGAAAATCTCCATGACGACCGGCATGTTCAAGGAGTTTCTTGATGGTCTTAAGTTATCCACCGCACCGTTGGAAGTGGTTGATCCCGCTACCAAGGTGACGGATGCTAACTCCGATAAGGGGGAAGCTTATAGTGATAAAATTCCTTTGCCTAGTGGTAGAAGTGGAAACGGCGTCTTTGCCCATGTTGAACCACCTCTTACTTATGGAGGACCGGTTCCCTCCACTCATTTGAATCATGTTGGTCCTCCTCCTAAGTTTGTGAAAAATGAGGATTTTTCTTCTTGGGTCTACCATTTTAAACGTCATTTAAATCATAGTTCTACTAATCTTTGGATAATTATTGAGAAAGGTTTCTACCCGCATGACCCAAGCAACCTAACTCCTCGAGAAGCCGTAGATCATCAATTCAACGAGTCCTCTCTCTTCATTATTCAAGATGAAATTCCACCTGAAGATATTGCACATCTCCGACCTTTCACCGTGGCCAAGGAAGCATGGCAACATGTGGTTTCCATTTACAAGGGAAGCGCAAGCATTCAATGCTCCAACTATGAAGTGGTGCAAGATGAAGCCGATGAGTTTGCGATGAATGAGGATGAAGAACCTCGTGAGCTCTACCGAAGATTAACCACTCTCGCGGTCTCACTCCGAGATCATGGGAGCAAGGATACAGATGAGAATTGTATCAAGTGCAAGTTTCTCAAGTCCATGATGCCCTACCATAAGTCCATGTCATCTGTTATCCGTGAAAGGCCGGACTTTCATACCTTGTCCTCAAGTGAAGTGTTGGATGAGTTTGTTGCTATGAGAATCTTGGACAAGACCGCCGACAATGCGGTGATGCACTCTCAATGGGTGAAGAAACCCAACCTTGCTTTGAAGGCCAAGGCTAGTGTGGAAGAATAGGATGAAGAGGAAGAAGAGGAGAGTAACCCCAAAGATACAAAATATGCTTATCATGAGCACATGGCTCTCGCTTCAAGGCAATTTTGGATCAAGAAGAACTCAAGGCCGAACTTCAACAAGAACAACTCAAGTGGCACCAAGGGCAAGCAACGTGTGAGGACATGTTATAATTGTGGAAATGTGAGCCACTTTGTTGTGGAGTGCCCTTACGAGAAGCGGGAAGACAATGGTGGCAAGCTTATCCGAAAAGACAAAGCCAAGTCCTTTCCCAACAAGAACAACTTCACCAATAAGACTCCTCCCAAGGGGTTGGTGGCACAAGAAGAGTACAATGAGGATGATGATGATGATGATGAAGACGGTGAGACGATGGCCATGGCCTCCGTTGCCATTGCCACAACTCCACGGGTGTCCCTCTTTGACTCACCCAACGAGAACATCACCGCCAAGTGCCTCATAGCCAAAGCCACCAACAAGGTAACCCCCAACATCAAAACTACCATCACTACTAATCCTTCCTTGATGGATTCCATTGATGAAAGTAAGGGGTATAATGAGGAAGTAAATGAATTTGAGTATTTTATGGGTAACTTTAAGGGTAAATCCAAGAAGCACTTTGTTGATCTCTTGGAACAACTTGGTGAAGCCAACATGATCGAGGCTCATGAAGAAACCATCTCTAAGATGGAAGGTCATTGTCGTGACTATACCGATGAGACATCGGATCTCTCTAATGTGCTTGAGGAAGAGCATGGTCATCGTTTGGCTCTTGAGGAGTCACACAATGATTATCATGCTAAATTAAAGAAAGATCTTGATCATGCTCTTGTTGTACCTCGTGTGCTCAACTCCGAGAAGGCTAAACTTGGGGTTGACCATGCTAGACTCAAGGAGGAGTTTGATATACTTGAAAAGGGTCACAAGGCCTTGAAGGGTGCTCATGCTAGCCTCAAGGAGTGTCATGATCAACTCCAAGTGAAGCTAACCAAGGAGAAAGCCACTTTTCCTCATATGGTCTTAATTGATAATGCAAATGCTACTAACCCGTGTTGTGAGCTTGTGCACCTTGTGGAGGAGAATGCCAAGTTGAAGGAGCAACTTGAGAAAGGCATTGTGCCTTGTATACACGGTGAGAAGAACCTCAACGATCTTTTGAGCAATCAAAAGGAAGTTGTGGGCAAGGAGGGAATTGGGTTTGCACCCAAGTCCAAGAACAAGAAGAAGAGTGACAAGGCCAAACAACCTCTTCCTCTCAAGCAAACTTTTGTGAAGGAGGGAGAGGGTGCTTCAAAGGAGAAGAAGAAGAACAACATGAAGGGTGGTGGTGTCAAGAAGGGTATTGCCAGTCCTTCCAACAAAGCCGGCAATTTTAACCCTTCTTATGTGCTATGTCGTGCAAGTGATGGTCATGTTTATTCCAAATTTGTTGGTTCTCCTTATGAGTACATTGAATGGTCTATTTGGGTTCCTAAGACCCTTGTTACTAACATCAAAGGACCCATTACAAAATGGGTACCTAAAACCAAGCATTGATCTCTTGTAGGAGTTTTCTTCCGGTGGGGGATCATGGTTGCTCGATAGTGGAGCCATGAATCATATGACCGGAAGCAAGGACTTGGTGGTGGATGTTGAGGGATTCCTGGATAAGGGGGTATCCGGACAGCCGGAATATATACTTTGGCCGGACTATTGGACTATGAAGATACAAGATTGATGACTTCGTCCCGTGTCCGGATAGGACTCTCCTTTGCGTGGAAGGCAAGCTTGACGATTCGGATGTAGATCTCCTTCTTTGTAACCGACTCTGTGTAACCCTAGCCCCCTCCGGTGTCTATATAAACCGGAGGGTTTAGTCCGTAGGACAACAACAATCATACCATAGGCTAGCTTCTAGGGTTTAGCCTCTACGATCTCATCGTAGATCAACTCTTGTAATACTCATATCATCAAGATCAATCAAGCAGGAAGTAGGGTATTACCTCCATCGAGAGGGCCCGAACCTGGGTAAACATTGTGTCCCCAGTCTCTTGTTACCATTAGCCTTAGACGCACAGTTCGGGACCCCCTACCCGAGATCCGCTGGTTTTGACACCGACATTGGTGCTTTCATTGAGAGTTCCTTTGTGTCATCGCTGTAAGTCTCAATGGCTCCCCCAACCTTCAACAACGTAGTCTAGGGCGAGACTTTTCTCCCCGGACAAATCTTCATGTTCGGCGGCTTCGCACTGCGGGCCAACTTGCTTGGCCATCTAGAGCAGATCGACAGCTATGCCCCTGGCCAGCAGGTCAGGTTCGGAAACTTGAATCACACGGCCGATATCCACGAAGACTTGACCTTCGATGGATTCGAGCCTATGCCAGAAGCGTCAGATAGTCACAACGAGCATGACTTAAATCTGCTGTCGGACAGTATTCGGGATATCGCCCCTGCTGCGGCTCCGGACCTAAATCCGGGCAAGATCGCGTCGTCCAAGGACGGGTGGATGGACCCCCCCACAGAGGCCGCATGCTCTCCGGCGGTAGAGCCGAACACAGACTCTGCCGTTAAAGAGATCGGCGTCATCGGACCCCCGGACTTGTGTTCGGATGTGGGTTCCGAACCGCGCGCTCCCGGACCCATCGAGTCTGATTGGGCTCCAGTAATGGAGTTCACCGCCGTGGATATCTTTCAGCACTCCCCCTTGGGCGAAGCACTTAATTCATTAAAGTCTCTCTCTCTAACAGAAGACTCTTGGCCGAACTATGTCCAGCCTTAGTGGGATACAGATGACGAAGAAAATCGCCTCCCACCCACCACCCACTTCATAGCCACTGGTGATGACCTAACAGACATGCTTGATTTCGACTTCGACGATATCGAAGGTATGGACGTTGACACAGGGGACGATCTGGAACCACCGCCCACAGGTGCTGGACCGCCACTTCATCATATGACATCTACATGGTGGACACGCCTAAGGAAGACAATGGTGACAAAAAGGACACAACGGAGGATAAACCCCCCGAACAAAAACAAAAACGACGGCACAAAGCGCCGTTCTGAGTCCAGTCACAGTAACGATAGCGATAACAGCGCAAGGAAAAATGATACTCCAGCTGACTCCGAAGGCAACAATATGAACCCAGTTATGGAGCAAGAAGAGCCGGGCCACACCAATCAAACGCCCGATCACAGTGATCCCGAGGGCCGAGCTCATCAAACTGCCCACGGAGGGGAGGACAGTGCGGTTGACGATGCAGTTATCATCCCAGAAAAACGCTTGGAACAAGATAACCTTCGCAGAAGGCTCATGACCACGATGAGGAGCCTAAAGAAGCAGAAGCAAAGGCTTAAAGCCGCGCAGGATACGCTCAACCGAAGATGGAATAAGGTGCTAGACACTAAAGGAAAATGTGGCGACGATCGCCACACAAAGAGCTACCGAAAGCGCAAGTTGCTGCCCAAATTTGACGACGAGGCCGTAGCGCCCATTCCGCCAAAGAACAATACAACCACTCGGCCGGACCAGCCACCTCATGGCCGCGATAGAGCAGCCACTGATACCGCACACGATTCACGTGAGCTCCTGGACAAAAAGGCCGACGCAGCCAGGTCCATCTATGGATCTAGAGGACGTGCTCCGACGCGGGATTATGGTCACCATAATGATCAAACTGATCAAATACCAGTTTGGAATGAACACCGGACACAACAATAGCCGATAGCATGCTGCAACATGTCCAGATACAAAGGGGCTGTGCACCCTCTGTGCTTCACCGATGAGGTGCTGGATCATGAATTTCCACAAGGATTCAAACCCGTGAACATAGAGGCACATGATGGAACAACAGACCCTGGGGTCTGGACTGAGGATTTTATCCTCCACATACACATGGCTCGTGGGGACGACCTCCACGCAATCAAATACCTTCCCCTCAAGTTGAAAGGACCAGCTCGAGATTGGCTGAAGAGCCTCCCCGAAAACTCAATTGGAAGCTGGGAGGAACTTTAGGATGCTTTCCGGGCTAATTTTCAAGGGACCTATGTCCGACCTCCGGATGCAGATGATTTAAGTCACATAATACAACAGCCCGGAGAATCAGCCCATAAGCTTTGGAACAGATTTCTCACTAAGAAGAATCAAATTGTCGACTGTCCGGATGCCGAAGCCTTAGCAGCCTTCAAACATAGTATCCGGGACGAGTGGCTTGCTAGACACCTCGGCCAAGAAAAGCCAAGGATGATGGCGACCTTAACAAGCCTTATGACCCGCTTTTGTGCGGGCAAAGACAATTGGTTGGCCCGTAGAGGCACCAGTGACCCAGACACATCCGAAATTCAAGATGGCAATGGGAAGCCACGACGCACTAAGCACAAGCGTCGAAACAATGACGACAGTCCGGACAACATGGCGGTCAACGCTGGATTCAGGGGCTCTCGACCCGGTCAAGGAAAGAATCCATTTAAGGGCAGTAAAGAGGGATCGTCCGGCCTGAATAAAGTCCTGGATAGATTGTGCCAAATTCATGGCACCTTCAAAAAACCTGCAAATCATACTCACAGAGAATGTTGGGTCTTCAAGCATGCTGGCAAGTTAAACGCCGAACACAGTGGAAGGGAAACATCAAGCGAAGAGGAGGATGCGCCTCGCCAGCCGAACACGGGGGGACAGAAAAAATTCCCACTAGAAGTCAAAACAGTAAACATGGTCCACACAACTCACACAGAGTTTGTTGCCCCCAAATTCAACCCCTGGGCGGCCTGCTTGATCACTTTTGATCACAGGGACCACTCGGCCAGTATCCGGCACGGAGGATCGGCTGCCTTGGTGCTCGACCCAATAATCGATGGATACCATCTCACTCGAGTCCTAATGGACGGCGGCAATAGTCTTAATCTGATATATCAGGACACCGTCCGCAAGATGGGGATAGACCCATCCAGAATAAGCCAAAGTAGCACCACCTTTAACAGAGTGATACCGGGCGTTGAGGCCCACTGCTGGGGCTCCCTCGTATTAGAGGTGACATTCGGTTCTCCTGACAACTTTAGAAGCGATGAACTACTCTTTGACATCTCTCCCTTCAGCAACGGTTATCATGCATTACTCGGAAGAACGGCCTTCGCTTGCTTTAACGCAATACCGAACTATGCCCGCCTTAAACTTAAGATGCCCGGTCCACGTGGCGTCATAACCGTTAGCGGAAACATAGAGCAGTATGCAGCGACTCTGGTAGACGGACATTAAAGCGGCCTCTCCCACCAGAAGCATGATCGGTCGTCAAGACCACGGACATGGTTAGACGAGTCCAGTCCACCATTTTTAATAACAGCCCAGATAAACCTGAGCTGGGTGCTATACATGTATCCCCATAAATGATACCAGGTGTTGCAAATATGTAATAAAGCCCACAATTCGGCTTGCCTCATTAATAGGCAAATATCTCATATCTCCAACATGCATCGAGAGTAAACAACTTTTCGCACGCTTACTCCTTTTTATGAGTTTTCGTTTTTTACAGACACTATTCATGCGACACCCTTCCAGGATACGGCACAACAGAGACAAAGGCGCAGACGTGCAGCAGGGCCCCGCCCAAAGGTTTCTCCTTAGATTAAGCCCATGTGTAAACCTTCTTTACTGTCTTTTGTTGCTTGACATCCCGTGGGTATTTAATACACCCACAGCAGATACTGGCGTTATAGGCATTCCGCCACGACAGATCAATGCACGTACCTGGAAATATAGGGTTCATAATCAAGGGCGTTGCTCAGCCCAATATATGTTATAAAGTCCGAATACCTACGGGAGTGTTCGGTGTCACGAGTTAGGCCTTATATGCATCAGCTCCGAATCATGTCTTTGGTCAAATGTTGGGTTTGCCTGGCTCCTGGGTTTGCTGCCTTATGTTCCATTCTATCGGCTAAGGCGGCCAAAGGAGAACTACTGCGATTGTGCCCTGGTTATTCCGGATGAGCAACTCAGTAGAGAAAGCCGAAAACCGACTGTCATGATGCAGCGAGAGACTGGCCAACCACTCGAAGACTCATCGGAATCTATAGGATTCCTACGCATTACCAAAGGACCGTTTCCCGGTCACGTACATACGCGCCCCTATCCAGATACACGCGGAAGTACTAGGGGCTACATAGTAGCCCCACCATTGAACTCCTATGGCTAAGTGAAAGTGTTACAGCTATATAGTCCGGTTGCCTGGTTTGATGTGCGATCACCTCCTTAACGGACCAAGACGTTGGATCAAGTGTGATTACACATTTATTTTTTTCGAACACCCCCGCATTATATGCGTGGGGGCTAAAGCCAACGACTGCTAACTTTCAAGTTATATGAATACATAAACGACCGCACATGAGGCATTATAACACTTTCGGGAAAAAGTATAAACACAACCTCTATATTTAACACATAATTGTTTACAATTAATCGATTTGTCACTCGAACATGACATTCTTCGAGCACTGAGCCTCTATTCTATGGGCACCTTCTATGACCTGCTCAAAATAGTGCTCGACCGGGTCTTGGCTTCCTGCCGGACCCTGGGTTGCAATGCTGGTGGCCTCCATATCTGCTCAATATGTCTTAACGCGGGCAAGAGCCATCCGCGCACCCTCTATGCATGCCGAACTCTTCACGGCATCGATTCGCGATCTGGCGCCAAGCAGTTGCTGCACTAAACCAAAGTAATTGTCCGGCCTCGGTCCCTTTGGCCACAGATGGTCTATTACAGACCTCATTGCAAGACCGGACAACTTATGGAGCTCGGCTATAGTGACCATCTTCTCACTCAATGGCAATAAGCGCGTTGGAGCGCTAAATTGCGACCAGAATATCCTTTCTATTTCATTATCTTTATGATCCTTGAATAACTTGGTCGCATCAGCCGTACTTTTCGCCAAGTCTGCATACTCATCTGCAACGCTCCAAAGTTTATCCAAAGGAACATACTTTGGATCTAAGAACTTCATCTGCAACAAATAGGGATTTCCAGCCGTGATTTCTCCGGCTTGTCGAAGTTCCTCCCGCGCGTCTCTAATTTCAGAGCGCATCTCCTTAGCCAAATCTAGTGACTTCTTCAGATTAGCCGCCTTTGCCTGATTCTCCTTCTCTATAAGCTCATACCGGCCGGCCGCGTCCCTCAGCTCCACAGCCATCTCGGCTATCTTTTCTTCGCTTCGGCGATGAGCAGCCTGTTTGGCTCTCAAGTCTTCGGGTGCCTTTAGGGAAGCCACATTGCTAACCCAGGCTTGTTCCTTGGCTAGAGCAAGTTCCGCCCTCAGGGCCACAATGGAGGCAGCTCCTCCTGCAGCCACATCATATTATATTAATATTTCAATCATCTTCATATTTCCTAAAGCAAATGAGGAAAAAACGAGTGCATACTCTGTGACTCATCAAGCCGCTTATTTATAAGCGTGACGTCGGTATCCACCACATCAATTTGTCGCCTTAGTTCGGCCAATTCAGAATTCCGGTCTATCACCGGACTCTTAGCCACCTGCGTATTAATGCAGTACAATCATTACCTGAGAGTGTGATCCTCCGTTTGCCGCCTAGGGCTGGCAACCAGAGTCTCAGGGGCTACTATCTATATGGAGCACACCTAGTGCGTGCGGAACAATAAAAAATTACGTATTTTGTCGCGCACCTCGAAGCCTTTGAGCAAACTTCCAAAAGCTTCATTTAACCCGCTTTTGGCGGATGAAACCTTCTCCAACACCGTACCCATTAGCGTACGATGACCCTTTGAGAGAGCAGCTTGCTCCAGGAGGCCCGACAGCGTGTTCGGCCGGGCGCCGGATTGTTCCGGACCATTCTCATCACCCTCCAAGGGAGCTGAACGCGCCGGGCTCGGGGCGGCCGAAGCATCAGCTTCCGGCCTCCGTAGATCTGGATTCCTCCGTGACGACACCTCAAGGTCGCCTGCCCCATGGGGCGGAGAGGCAGGTGGGGTTTCACTCTCCATGATCTCAGGAAGAAGATCCCCCAAAGACGAACCCTGTTGAGACGAGCTACTAGCCGGCCTGCAAAAAAGAGATCCTGGTTACTTTTCTCAGAGGAAAAAGTGATAGCTTCTTCTTTATTATTAACTTACAACTTGGTGGAGGGCTGTCCCGTTTGTGGGCACGACGCAGTGAGGACGCCCTTTGGGACAGGGCCCCTGATACTTCTCCAACGTATCTATAATTTTTGATTGTTCCATGCTATTATATAACCCCTTTTGGATGTTTATGGGCTTTATTTTACACATTTATATCATTTTTGGGACTAACCTACTAATCGGAGGCCCAACCCGTATTGCTGCTTTTTTGCCTATTTCAGTATTTCAAAGAAAAGGAATATCAAACGGAGTCCAAACGGAATGAAACCTTCGGGAGCATGATTTTTGGAACGAACGTGATCCAGAGGACTTGGAGTGCAAGTCAAGAAGCAGCCGAGGCTCCCACGAGATAGGAGGGCGCACCCCCTCCCCCCGTGTAGGGCATGCCCCCCCTGTCTCATGGGCCCCTCGGGCATCCACCGACGTACTTCTTCCTCCTATATAAGCCTACATACCCCAAAAACATCTGGGGGCAGGACGAAACACAATTTCCACCACCGTAACTTTTTGTATCCGCGAGATCTCATCTTGGAGCCTTCGTCGGCACTCTGCCGGAGGGGGAATTGACCATGAAGGGCTTCTACATCAAAAACCTTGCCTCTCCGATGAGTTGTGAGTAGTTTACCACAGACCTACGGGTCCATAGTTATTAGCTAGATGGCTTCTTCTCTCTTTTTGGATCTCAATACAATGTTCTCCCCCTCTCTTGTGGAGATCTATTCGATGTAATCTCTTTTTGCGGCGTGTTTGTCGAGATCCGATGAATTGTGGGTTTATGATCAGATTTATCTATGGATAATAATTGAATCTTCTCTGAATTCTTTTATATGATTGACTTATCTTTGCAAGTCTCTTCGAATTATCGGTTTGGTTTGGCCTACTAGATTGATCTTTCTTGCCATGGGAGAAGTGCTTAGCTTTGGGTTCAATCTTGCGGTGTTCTTACCCAGTGACAGAAAGGGTTGCAAGACACGTATTGTATTGTTGCCATCGAGGATAAAAAGATGGGGTTTATATCATATTGCTTGAGTTTATCCCTCTACATCATCTCATCTTGCTTAATGCGTTACTCTGTTCTTATGAACTTAATACTCTAGATGCATGCTGGATAGCGGTCAATGTGTGGAGTAATAGTAGTAGATGCAGGCAGGAGTCGGTCTACTTGTTACGGACGTGATGCCTATATACATGATCATGCCTAGATAATGTCATAATTATTCTCTTTTCTATCAATTGCTCGACAATAATTTGTGCACCTACCGTAATACTTATGCTCTTGAGAGAAGCCTCTAGTGAAACATATGGCCCCCGGGTCTATCTCTTATCATATTTGCTTCCAATCTACTTTTATTTGCATCTTTATTTTCTGCATCTATATTATAAAATACCAAAAATATATTTATCTTATCATACTATCTCTATCAGATCTCACTTTCGCAAGTGTCCGTGAAGGGATTGACAACCCCTTTGCCGCGTTGGTTGCGAGTTCTTTATTTGTTTGTGTAGGTTCGTGGGACTTGTTGAGGAGCCTCCTACTAGATTGATACCTTGGTTCTCAAAAACCGAGGGAAATACTTATGCTACTATTGCTGCATCACCCTCTCCTCTTCGAGGAAAAGCAACGCAAGCTCAACACGTAGCAGCCCCCTGGTGAAGCTTTCTTCCCATGCTTAGGCACCTTCGTCTCCATGTCTTCGGAGGCAGCCCTTTTCTTCCCGCGAGGGGAGGGAACCTTGGAAGAACCTCCCCGATTATCCTCCTTCACAGAGACAGTAATTCCCCCGGTTTGGATGTGCAACGTGTGGAGGTCGGCTCCTCTATTCTTCTCTTCTCCTTTCCCCGAGGGCACTTGGCTCAATGCGCGCTTAAGGAGCCTGGCTATTGCAGGACTAGGCGAGCCTTCGGGAAGTGGGGCCGGACACCTGATTCTCTCCGCCTTGCTGAGCCAATCTTGGCCGCGGACAAGTTTTCAGAATAATGTTGTATTAAACATATGCGAAGTGTTCGGTTGCAGGGTTACTTACTTGGGTCTCTGGGCAGTGGCAGCTCAGGCCCGCATCCTCAATGGTGTCCGGACATCTCACTTGTGGTCCCAAGAATAACTTATACATCCCTTCGAGCATCAAGCCGAAGAAGTGCTGAATGGTTCGCGAACCTTCCGGATTGAACTCCCACATCGGGAGAGGCCGACACTTGCACGGCAGGATCCGCTGAACCAGCATTACCTGAATGATTCTGACAAGATCGATATCCCTCTCAAGAAGGTCCCGAATACGGCTTTGCAATGTCGGTACATCATTAGCAGGCCCCTAGTCCAGTCCCACATTGGTCCACGACGCCAGTTGAGGCGGAGGACCCGAGCGGAAGGCGGGGGCAGCCGCCCACGTTGTGCCTCGGGGAGTTGTGACGTAGAACCACCTCCATTGCCACAGATCCGACACCTCTGGGAAGGCACCTTCTGGCCATGGAACATAGGTGTTTCTGCTTATTACGGTGCCTCCGCACTCCGCGTGTCGCCCCTCAGTCACCTTTGGCTTCACATTAAAGGTCTTGAGCCATAAGCCGAAGTGTGGGGTGATGTGGAGGAAGGCTTCACACACAACGATAAACGACGGGATGTGGAGGATGGAATCCGGAGCTAGATCGTGAAAATCTAGCCCATAGTAAAACATGATCCCTCTCACGAAGGGATCAATAGTCAAGCCCAAGCCTCAGAGGAGGTGAGAAACAAATATGACGCTCTCGTTGGGCTCGTGAGTGGGGATGATCTGCTCAGGGGCGGGAAGCCTGTGCTTGACATCGGCGGTCAGATATCTGGCCTCCCTAAGCTTCGCAATGTCCTCCTCTGTGATAGAGGAGGCCATCCACCGACCTTGAAGGTTGGATCCAGGCATGATTGAAGATTCGAAGTACCTAAGCTTGAGCTTCGGGTGTTGGGACTCGAGAGGCGGAAAGGCGCAAGCATGGTAAGAAAGGGATAGGCCTTGACCCCTCTATAAAGGGGGAGAATATCAAGCGCCCCGAACGTGAACGTTTGGGACTTGCCAAAAAATACGGAGTCACGCCAACAGGCATGGTGGGGTTACCCATACCCGTTGAGGGAGTCCTGGATTAGGGGGTGTTCGGATGCCGGACTATAACCTTTGGCCGGACTCCTGGACTATGAAGATACAAGATTGAAGACTTCGTCCTGTGTCCGGATGGGACTTTCCTTGGCATAGAAGGCAATCTTGGCGATACGGATATGTAGATCTCCTCCCATTGTAACCGACTCTGTGTAACCCTAGCCCACTCCGATGTCTATATAAACCGGAGGGTTTTAGTTCGTAGGACGAACAACAATCATACCATAGGCTAGCTTCTAGGGTTTAGCCTCTCTGATCTCGTGGTAGATCTACTCTTGTACTACCCATATCATCAATATTAATCAAGCAGGAGTAGGGTTTTACCTCCATCGAGAGGGCCCGAACCTGGGTCAAAACATCGTGTCCCTTGTCTCCTGTTACCATCCGCCTAGACGCACAGTTTGGGACCCCCTACCCGAGATCCGCCGGTTTTGACACCGACATTGGTGCTTTCATTGAGAGTTCCTCTGTGTCGTCATATTTAGGCCCGATGGCTCCTCCGATCATCAACAATGATGCGGTCCAGGGTGAGACTTTTCTCCCCGGACAGATCTTCGTATTCGGCGGCTTTGCACTGCGGGCCAATTCGCTTGGCCATCTAGAGCAGATCGAAAGCTACACCCCTGGCCATCAGGTCAGATTTGGAAGTTTAAACTACACGGCTGACATCCGCGGAGACTTGATCTTCGACGGGTTCGAGCCACAGCCGAGCGCGCCGCACTGTCACGATGGGCATGATCTAGCTCTGCCACCGAACAGTGCCCAGGAGGCCGCCCCAGTGTCCGTTCTGACCCTTAGCTCGGAGCCGACTGTGCCAATCGAGGACGGGTGGTTGGGCACTGCCTCGGGGGCTGCAATCTCTATGGCGATCGAGCCGAATACCAGCCTTGTCCTTTGCGGAGCTCGTGACTCCAAGGTGCCGGACTCCGAACCTTCCGCGCCCCTGCCAATCGAACCCGATTGGGTGCCGATCATGGAGTTCGCCGCCGCGGACATCGTTCAACACTCGCCCTTCAGCGACATTCTGAATTCACTAAAGTCTCTCTCTTTATCAGGAGAGCGCTGGCCGGACTATGGTTAGCTAGGATGGGATGCGGATGATGAAGAAATTCAAATCCCACCCACCACCCACTTCGTAGCCTCTGTCGATGATTTAACCGACTTGCTCGACTTCGACTCCGAAGAAATCGACGGTATGGACGACGATATAGGAGACGAACTGGAACCAGCGCCTATAGGGCACTGGACAACCACCTCATCTCACGATGTATACATGGTGGACACACCTAAAAGAAACGATGACGAGGAACAAAGGGATCGTTCACTCGAAAAGCAGTCAAAGCGGCGACGTAAGCGCCGCCCCAAACCCCACCTAGACAGAGACAGCAGCCCTACAGACCCAGCCATAGAGCAGGACGAACCTGCGGACGACGAACATGCCATCGAGCAACCGTCTGAACAGGGCGACTTGGGTAAACAAACCAAACAACCCGTCTCCCGTGAAGATAATAGTCCGGACGACCTCACGCCTGACAAGTTGCTGGAGTAGAAGGACCTCCACAAAAGGCTCGTCGCCACTGCATGTAGCCTGAAAAAGCAGAAGCGGAAGCTCAAAACAACGGAAGATTCACTCAGAATTAGATGGGCAAAGTACTCAGCACCGCAGACAAATACGGCGATAGTCGCCACACAAAGAGCTATCCGAAGCGAAAATTACTGCTGGAATTTGATGAAGAGGCCTTAGAGCCCCCGCAATCAAAAAATAAGGAAGCCAGCAGGTCGGATAAACGACCCCATGGCCAATATAGAGCGGCAAATGGCGCCGCACACAAACCGACACGCGATCCGAACAAGGATTCACATCAAAAAGAAGGCCCAGCCAGGTCTATCTATGGGCCAAGAAAGCAAGCTCTAGTAACGAATGCAACACAACAAGTATCCGAACATCACGACACACCCAAATATAGGGGTGCCGCACACCCCCTATGTTTCACCGATGAGGTGCTGGACCATGAATTTCCGGCGGGATTCAAGCCCGTAAACATAGAGGCATATGACGGAACAACAGACCCTGTAGTCTGGATTGATGATTATATCCTCCACATACACATGGCTAGAGGAGATGACCTCCACGCCATAAAATACTTACCCCTCAAGCTCAAAGGGCCAGCCCGGCATTGGCTTAAAAGCCATCCTGAAAACACCATCCGAAGTTGGGAAGAGCTCGAGGATGCTTTTCGAGCAAAATTTCAAGGGACCTATGCCCGACCTCCGGATGCAGACGACCTAAGTCATATAACTCAACAACCCGGAGAGTCAGCCTAGACACTCTGGAACAGATTTCTTACTAAAAAGAACCAGATAGTCGACTGTCCGGATGCCAAAGCCTTAGCAGCTTTCAAACATAGCGTTCGAGACGAATGGCTCGCCAGACACCTCGGCCAAGAAAAGCCAAGAACAATGGCCGCATTAACAAGCCTCATGACCCGCTTTTGTGCAGGAGAGGATAGCTGGTTGGCAAGAAGCAGTACCAGCGACCCAAGTACATCCGAAGTTAGGGATGGAAACGGGAAACCGCGACGCAACAAGGACCAGCACCGGACCAAGGGAAACAGCCCGAAGAGCACGACAGTCAACACCGGATTCAAAAGCTCTTGGCAGAATCATAAAAAGCTGCCCCTCAAGGATCACAGGGACGAGCTATCTAACCTAAACAAAATCTTGGACAAAATATGACAAATCCATAGTACTCCTAGGAAGCCTGCAAACCATACCCATAGAGATTGTTGGGTCTTGAAGCAATCCGGCAAAATCAACACCGAACACAAGGGGCTCGACATACCAAGCGAGGACGATGACGAACCCCACAAGCAGAGCACCGGAGAGCAAAAGAAGTTCCCACAAGAAGTCAAAACAGTAAACTCACTTCACGTGACAAAAGGGGAAAATAGAGTGGTGCCTATAGAGACACGCGCCATACGGCCTGTCCCAGAGGAGTCCCGCCACTGGTTGTTAAAACCAATCACCTTTTACCATCAGGATTACTCTAGAATTATCCGGAACGCAGGTTGGACTGCCTTGATATTAGATCCGATAATTGACGGACTCCACTTTACACAAGTCCTAATGGACGGCGGCAGTGGTCTAAACCTGCTATACCTGGACACCATCCGCAAAATGGGGATAAACCCAACAAAAATTCGCCATGGCAACACTTCCTTTCAAGGGGTAACGCCAGGCCTAGACACCCATTGTATGGGTTCTCTCCTGCTAGAAGTTATGTTCGGCTCCCCCGACAACTTCCGCCGCGAAAAGCTAACCTTCCACATCGCCCCATTTACAAGTATCTATCAAGCACTACTGGGACGCGAAGCTTTCGCCCGCTTTAACGCAATACCGCATTATGCATCCCTTACGCTTAAAATGCCCGGTCCACGAGGCATCATCTCATTAAAGGGAAATATCGAGTGTTCCTCGAGCGCGGAAGACTGTGCGGCTGCTTTGACAGCCACACACTAAACCAGCTTCAGCAATCAAAGCACATAAACAGGTCGTTCAGACCCCGGACATGGCTAGACGAGTCCGGCGTAAGCACACAAGGGCTTACTAACCACATACGCCCGTACAAGGGGCTCCGCGCGTTTACAACAAGAGACAATAAAGCTCAATTCTACCCATTCTTTGAATAATACTTTGTTTATTTAATATAACATAGATTTTCGCACGATCTTTTTCAACTAAGTTCCTCTCTTTTACAGATGAACACCATGCTACACCCGTCCAGGATATGGCACAACAAAGACACAGGCGCAGACGTGTAGTAGGGACCCGTTCCAAGGATTCTTTTCAGATTAAAACCCTGCGTAAACCTTTTTTACTGTCTCTTGTTGATACACATCCCCCGGTTTCTTGTTATAACCGAGGAGGAGGCTGACGTCTTGGCATGTGGCCACGTCAGAATTTTGCACGTACCTGGACACCAGGGGATTCTTACCAAGGGCGTTGTTCAGCCTGTTTTCATAAATACCAAATACCTTAGGGAGTGTTCGGCGTCGCGCGTTTGGCCTTATATGCATCAGCTCCGAATCATGTCTTTGGTCAAATGTTGGGTTTGCCCGGCTCCTGTGTTTTGCTGCCTTACGTTCCGCTCTATCGGCTAAGGCGACACCAGGAGAAGTACTGCGATTGTGCCCCGGTTCGGCCAGGCGAGCACCTCAGTAGAGAAAGCCAAAAACTGACTGTCATGATATAGCATGAGACTGGTCAACCACTCGATGACCCGCCGGAATGTTTAGGATTCCTCTGCATTAACGAAGGGCCGTTTCCCGGCCAGGCACACACACGCCCTGAATTCGGGCGAGCGCGGTGCCCCTAGGGGCTATATAGTAGCCCCACTATCAAACTCCTATGGCTAAGTGAAAGTGATAAAGCATTATAGTCTGGTTGCCTCGTTTGCTGCGCTACCACCTCCTTAATAGGACCAAGACGTTGGATCAAGTGTGAAAATGCGCCTTTTGCAAACACCCCCGCATTATATGCATGGGGGCTGAAGCCGAAGACTGCCATCTTTCAGGTTATATACACATATACATTAACGGCCGCACAGGAGGTATTCTAATTCTTGAAGGGACAAGTATAAAATGCTTTTATATTCCATCGAAACATTGTTTTACAATAATACATGTTATTCGAACATAACATCCTTCGAGCACTGTGTCTCTATTAAATGAGCGCCCTGCAGAACTTCCTGAAAATAGTGGTCGGCAGGTACTCGGCTCTCGTCCAAATCTTGGGATGCAACAGCAGTGGCCGTCATCTCCGCCCAGTATGTCTTGACACGGGCAAGAGCCATCTGCGCACCCTCTATGCACGCTGGCCTCTTCATTGCATTAATATGCGACACCGCACCGAGGAACTGCTGCACCAAGCTAAAATAACTCTTTGGCTCGGGCCTTTTCGGCCACAGATGACTCACGACATGCTTCATGGCGAGTCCGGAAAACCTATTCAGCTCCGCCCATGCGGCCAAACGATCGAATACTAAAAGTGGGCGCTCTAGATTGTGGAACTGCGACCAAAAAAGCTTTTCCACTTCGTGGTCATTTTGATCGCGGAAGTGTTCGGCCGCATCCGCGGCACTCGCCGCCTAGTCCAGATAAGTGTTTGCCGCACTCCACTTCTGGTCCAACGGAGCATATTTAGGATCCCCGAACTTCATCCGCAGCATATAGGGCTTTCCAGCCGTGATATCTCCGGCCTGACGTAGCTCCTCCTTCATAGCTCTCATCACAGAGCGAGTATCCTTGGCCTCAGCAGTGACCTTCTCTAGGTCCTTCTGTGCCACCCGATCTTCTTTTTCAAGAAGCTTGCAGCAGTCGACAGCATTCTTCAACTTTACAGCCATCTCGGCCATTTCCTTCTTGCTTTGGCAGTGAGCAGCATGTTAGGCTTTCAGCTCTTCAGCCGCCTTTAAGGCAGCCACATCGCTTTTCCTGGCCTGCTCCTTGGCTCGGGAAAGTTCTGCCCGAAGGTTCTCCATAGCAGTGGCACCATCTGCATCAAGCACACATGTTGTAAGGTACGAGCATCAAGCTCCTCTTACCAGGTGTCTTCGGAGACATTACATACCTTGTGCCTCGTCCAGCCGCTTGTTGACAAGCATGATGTCGGCATCTGCCACATCAAGTTGCCGCTTTAGCTTGGCAAATTCATCAGTCCGGCTAGCCACCGAACACTTCCCCGCCTACATAGGAAAGGCGACATATTATACCTGGGATTATGATCCTCGGTGCTCCGTCATTTTTGACAACGCACAGAGTCTCAAGGGCTACTAAATATACAGGGCGCATCTTATATATGCGGATCTGTCAAAAAGTACATCATTTCGCGTACCTCAAAACCTGTCAGTAAACTCCTAACGGCCTCGTACAACCCGCTCTCCGCGGATGAATTCCTTCCAATCACCGTATCCATCAACGCACAGTGTTCTTCCAAGATAGATGCTCGCCCGAGCAGATCCTTCAGCTCCTCCGACCATGCACCGGACGGTGCCGGACTCGTCCGATGGCCTTTTTCGAAGGCCAGACGTGGAGGGCCTTGGGGGGCCATACGACTGCCTTCCGGCCCTACTGGATTCGGAGAAACCCTCCGTGACGACACCTCAGGGTCGCCCGCCTCGCAAGGCGGTACGGCAGGGGGAGGCGTTCCGCTCTCCATCATCTCCGGACGAAGATACCCTGAAGATGAGCTCTGCTGAGAAGGGCTGCGATCCGAACTACAAGGTAAAATTTTGGTTATCTTCCTCAGAAACAGAATAGGGATGTCTCTCATTTTAAACCCCCCCCTCTTTACTTACGGCTCGCTAGAGAGCTGATCCCCTTGGGGGCGCAATGCGACCGGGCCACCCCCCGGAGCCGGACCCTCTGACAAAGATTTCTTCCCCCGCTTTGAGACCATGGTCTCCGGGTCTTCAGTGGCGGTCCTATTCTTCCCCTGGTTAGAGGATTTTCAATTCCTCCCTTCCTGACAGCCTCCTTCGGGGAGGCGGTAGCTTCCTTGCCCCCCGCTTCGCCTTCTTCCAAAGGCGCAACCTCCAGCATCCTAGTTAACACGGGATGCGGCGTAGTCTTGGGGAGGGGGGCTGGACACCTGATTAGCTTTGCTTTCGCTATCCACTCCTATTTAAGGGAGAACTCTTTTAAGGGCAATTTTATGATGAATATACAGATAGCGTGTCCGGGTACAGGGCTACTTACTTGGGTATCCGGGCGATTGCAGCTCAGACCCGCGTCCTCGGACGAGTCCGGACACATTGCTTGTGATCCGAAGAACAATTTGTACATCTTCATGGGCGTCGCGCCCACAAAATGTTGGAGGGCTCGTGGTCCTTCCGTATTAAACTCCCACAGGCGGAGGGGGCGACGTTTGCAGGGCAGGGTGCGGCGAATCAACATAACCTGCGTCACTACGACCAGATTGATGTCTCTTTCTAGGAGATCTCGAACGTGGCTCTACAACAAGGGCACGTCCTTGGACGGCCCCCAGTTAAGTCCTTTATTGACCCATGACACTAGCTGTGGTGGGGTACCCGAGCGAAAGGCAGGTGGCGCCACCCATTTGGTGCCCCTGGGAGCTGTGATATAAAACCACTCTCATTGCCATAAGCTGAACTCCTCTTGAAAAGAGCCCTCGGGCCATGGGGCGTTGGCAATCTTGCTTATAACAGCACCTCCGCACTCCGCGTGCTGCCCCTTAATCATCTTCGGCTCTACTTTGAAGGTTTTAAGCCACAATCCGAAGTGAGGAGTAATATGGAGGAAGGCCTCACACACGACAATGAACGATGAGATATGGAGGATGGACTCCGGAGCTAAGTCGTGAAATTCCAGCCCGTAATAAAACATGAGCCCCCTCACGAAGGGGTCAATCGGGAAGCCTAGCCCCCGAAGGAAGTGAGACGCGAACACCATGCTCTCACCAGGCTTGGGAATGGGAATAACCTGCCCTTGAGCAGGCAGCCTATGCGAGATTTCGCCGGTTAGATACCTCGCGTCTCTTAGCTTTAACACGTCTTCTTCCGTAATGGAGGAGGGCATCCATCGGCCTCGAAGGTCAGAGCCGGACATCATCGGAGGTCCGAAGCGCCTGAATCTAGAGCTTTGGGTGTTGGAACACAAGGCGAGAGGCGGAGTTGATTGAGATTGAAAGAAACGAGTCAAGCCTTGGTCTCTTTATAAAGAGGTTGAATACCAAGAGCCCTCCCCATGACCGTTTGGGACTCACCTTCGATTGAGGAGACATACCAACATGCACGATTGGGTTACCCATGCCCGTATTGATGAGAATCCCGGGGTAAGGGGACACGATCTCTGCTTTGACAAGACGTGCCAAGGAAACCGCCTCGCTAAACGTGCTGAGGTGGGACAGTAAAACGATTAAAGGCTTGGCCGTGGCATGATGTCATGCTGCAGAATACATCAGCAGATTAGATTTGTGCAAATATTATTCTCTCTACGGTGGTATGTGGAACTTGTTTTGCAGAGCCGGACACTATCCTTGTGTTCAAATTTTTTATGAAGTATTTGGAGGAGGAACCCGCCTTGCAATGCTGAAGACAATCTGCATGCCGGACTCGTCGTCATTGAAGCCTGGTTCAGGGGCTACTGAGGGAGTCCTGGATTAGGGGGTGTCCGGATGCCAGACTATAACCTTTGGCCGGACTCCTGGACTATGAAGATAGAAGATTGAAGACTTCGTCCCGTGTCTGGATGGGACATTCCTTGGCGTGGAAGGCAAGCTTGGCGATACGGATATGTAGATCTCCTCCCATTGTAACCGACTCTGTGTAACCCTAGCCCACTCCGATGTCTATATAAACCGGAGGGTTTTAGTTCATAGGACGAACACCAATCATACCATAGGCTAGCTTCTAGGGTTTAGCCTCTCTGATCTCGTGGTAGATCTACTCTTGTACTAACCATATCATCAATATTAATCAAGCAGGAGTAGGGTTTTACCTCCATCGAGAGGGCCCGAACCTGGGTAAAAACATCATGTCCCTTGTCTCCTGTTACCATCCGCCTAAACGCACAGTTCGGGACCCCCTACCCGAGATCTGCCGGTTTTGACACCGACACCCGTATTGATGAGGATCCCACGATAAGAGGGACACAATCTCTGCTTTGACAAGACGTGCCAAAGAAACCGCCTCGCAATGTGTGCGGTAGTTGGTTATAAAAAGAAACGGTTCGAATAAAAGTCAGGCCGTGGCGTGATGTCACGCTTCAGAGAGTTGTTAGCAGATCAGACTCATGGATTATTGTTCTCTCTACGGTGGTATGTGAAATTTGTCTTGCAGAGCCGAACACGGTCCTTGTGTTCGGAATTTATCTTGGAGTATTCGGAGATGGAACCCGCCTTGCAATGCCGAAGGCAATCTGCATGCCGTACTCATCGTCATTGAAGCCTGGTTCAGGGGTTACTGAGGGAGTCCTAGATAAGCGGGTATCCGGACAGCCGGACTATATACTTTGGCCGGACTGTTGTACTATGAAGATACAAGATTGAATACTTCGTCCCGTGTCCGGATAGGACTCTCCTTTGCGTGGAAGGCAAGCTTGGCGATCCAGATGTAGATCTCCTTCTCTGTAACCGACTCTGTGTAACCCTAGCCCCCTCCGGTGTCTATATAAACTCGAGGGTTTAGTCCGTAGGACAACAACAATCATACCATAGGCTAGCTTCTAGGGTTTAGTCTCTATGATCTCGTGGTAGATCAACTCTTGTAATACTCATATCATCAAGATCAATCAAGCAGGAAGTAGGGTATTACCTCCATCGAGAGGGCCCGAACCTGGGTAAACATCGTGTCCCCAGTCTCATGTTACCATTAGCCTTAGACGCACAGTTCGGGACCCCCTACCCGAGATCCGCCGGTTTTGACACCGCACTATTCCGGATATTAATGAAACAATTTCACAAATATATTATCATAACTCCCGCACTACTAACGCTTAGCAGATCATGATTACCTTAATCTTGTGACCCCGTAGGTTCGGTAAATCATAGATATGAACGAAATCCCTTCATTCAATGACTGATAGCGGAACCATGGACATCCATATCGGTCCCTATGATTACACGAATGATATTCGAGTGAACCTTTGGTTATCATGTGATGTTCCCTTTGCTTCGCGATACTTTAAAAAACCCGATGTGTATCGGTATCCTCTTGAGTCATCACCATGCTCACTATACGATTGCTCCCATTACCAGTTTTGCTCTTCTTTCTCGTTAACGTGTTTCGGCTTCCCCGTGATATAGTCACTTATGTCTGGCCAGACGATGATTGATGTCTTCACACTGATAGGGCCCTAAGAATATATCTCCATCGTCAGAGGAGCAAATCCCACTCTCGAGCTGTCCGGTCACTTGTCAAACTTTTCGGTGATCCTGAAAGTTGTTGTTATGATCACCTTGTTATAGATGACGTTTGAGCAACCCCAAAGCCCACCGTCTGGTAGGAAGTTACTGAGACACTCTCATGGTCTGTGGAACTAAAACACATGCTAACTCTCTATGTTATTACAATTGAATACAGACGATATTAACCCGATTCATAACAAACAAGTTTGGGTCGATTCAATATGATCGTTCTACCAACGTCATAATCTCAATGTTGTTTTAGGATCATCGTTACACTTAAGGATATCCTAATCCGGAAACCATGATCACCAACAACACTTGAGCTAGTCTTAGAGGAGAGACTAGGAACCTTCATTTTATCCGTTTATCATTTCACACATGCATATGAGTTTTCAACTAAATCACATATTCTAGGATCATAGCAGTTATAGCATGAAATATAAACTCTTGATTATGAATAGAAAAGTATAATAATACAAATTTTATTGCCTCTAAGGAATATTTCCAACAGTTCCCCTCCGGCAAGGTGCCGAAATAGGCTCTAGATTGGATCTCATGGTTGTGGAACTTTCAGCGGCTGGAATTGTGTTTTGTCGACACTCTGTTGGTGGAAACGACACCTATGGGATCAAAACATGATCCCTACTACGGTTGTGGGGCGCGGGGTTGAGAGGAGAGTAGGATCGGAGGCCAATTCAGTGGACACATGACGTTTACCCAGGTTCGGGCCACGTTGTGCGTAATACCCTACTCCTGCCTAAGATCTCTGTTTGAGTGTTCTTGTTCTGGAGCTAGCTACAACAAGCGTAACTTGTCCAAAGATCTGAATCCTTCCCCTAGATGCCTTGGACCTCCTTTTATAGGCAAGGGGATCACCACAGTGGCACCAGGAGGTGGCATCGGGGTACTGTTCTTAAGCCTATCTATAGCCGTATGGGACAAGGCGTATTAAATGCGAGCCCACGTCCCATCCGCTGCCGCCCTTCTCTGCTTCGACACGTGCCCGAGCCAGCAAGGCGTGCGGCGCCATGTAGACTAGTAGGCAGCTGAGGTGGCGCCATGTAGACTAGCAGGCAGGTGAGGTGGCGCCACAGGAGGGCCTTCATGAATATTTGCATGCCACCACGTGGGCATGCGCTGAGTTGGCCCAGAAGCCCCTTGTTGACACGTAGGTGCTTGCCCAGCTGGTGGGCTAGCAGCTGCATAGGGAACGGGGGCGGGACCATGGCAGGCGCGGGCCTAGCGTAGATGTCACAGATGTCCTCGGCACGCCCCGGCAAGGGTCTTGCCGCGGCGTGTTGTCCCCGACAAGGATGCTGCCGAAGGTCTTGCGTGCTTCTTTGGCAAGGATCTTGCCGGGGTTCGTCATCTTCTATTCCTCCTCTGATTTGGAGTATCTCTTGTCTTCACAAAGATCTGCATGCCACCACAGAAGTGCCCCCCGAGCCCTGGTCCCAATGAAGTTGAGGGAACTTGGGCTCAAGGGTGGCGCGTCCTGCTGACGTGGGGCTGGGCAAGTTGCCCCAACAAGACTCTTGTCGGGGCTGCAGATCCTGCCCCAGCAAGACTCTTGCTAGGGAGAATTGCCTTGCCCTCTTGATCTTCTGGTCTTGGCGCATCGTTGATTGTTTTCGTGGCTCCGGTCCTCCCCCTTGCCCTGCTTAGTGTGGTTCTGGCCGCGCGGCTTTGACTGCCCGTGCACTTAGTAAGGGGTACAAAGTATTGCCCCTACTTTGGTACACCGACAGGAGCCCCCGGGCCTGGGCCACACATAAGCACGGCGCGTTTGTTGGGCTAGGCCCAAAAACAGTGCGCGGGCAGGCGGGGTGGTTTTTTCACCGCAGTAACTGTTCGCCTACCGCGCTTCCCCATGACCCGTGTTGAATGTGTGACGCGGGGGTCACACGCGTGGGTGATCAAAGCATGCTGGCGTCATTTGCGGTGCACAGTAAAGAGGCGGCTTGCGTGTCTCTTCGAGACTGCAGGGCCGCTGCTCATTTACTTTCCGCTCTTGGGAACCGTCGCTCCACGCGTCCCATTATGCCCGTCCCTTGCGCCACGTACGCCGCATGCATGACGCGGGGCGAGTGACAGGTGCCCAGGGCACGGGAAGACGCGCGCGCATGGGGGGGGGGATACCCACGCGCCTTCAATTGGGCGAGGAGGGCGGTCGACGGCCTCGCCCGCTTCGCTTTAATTAGCTGGATTGGCTAGAAGGGGTGGCCGAGCCCTGCCCCCGTCCCTTTATAAAGAGGGGAGCGGGAGAAATGGTGCCCCTCAGTCCTTCGCCATCTGCTTCTCCTCATCTCTGGTCCTTCCTCTCCCCTGCCATGGCGAGAGGTGAAAGAGCAATCATGCTCTTACATCATGTTTTTGATGTTGATGACAATATACATGTAGGGGACTAACAATGGTTGTTAAATAAATCTCAGGTGTTAGTCCCCGGTTTCATCGATGTGTGTGGATCAAGAGCATACGAAGTAGTTTGCTCAAGGATGAAGTATCAAAAGTAATTTCATATTTATTTCCTTGAGTATAGGATCCCGCACTATTAAGAGGGGATCGATACGGTTAGCTTAAGACTTGCTCATGTCAATAGCAACCATTCAAAACTAGGCTAGTGTTCCTACTTTATGCCCTCTGATAAAGGTTCTGTCTCTGGCATACCGGATGTCCGGGCTTGACCCCGGATGTCCGGGCTCATAGCGGATATCCGGCCTGCAGGCTGGATTTCCGGCCCTGGCTATCCAGAATGCATTTTTGCTGGTATTATTTGCCGGATGTCCGACCCTCTATGCCGGATGTCCGGGCTCTCATGCCGCGCCGGATGTCTGGGCCTTATCCCGGATGTCTGGCCTCTCTATTTTCTTCCGTGCCTCTGCCGTGTTCCTTGTGTGCCATTGCCAATCCGGATGTCCGGCCTCTAGCCCGGATGTCCGGCCTGTCCGTTCATTTACACTATAACGGCCACATTTGCACTCACACTATATATAGCCCTTCTCCCCCACGGGAGAGGGTTGACCATTCACTTTGAACAAACCCTAGAACACATTTCTTACTCTCTCTCTCACTCCTCCACACCAAATCTTAGATCCCTAAGGGATTAGAGAACATTTGTGAGAAGTTGTCCAATCAAGTGATAGATCCACTCCTTCTCCTTATTTGCACCAAAGGAATTCATGATTTGAGCAAGTTTTGTGCTTTCCCCCATCGTTCTTGTTACTCTTGGAGGTTGGAGACTCCTAGGCGGTAGGAGTCATTCGGAGAGGAATCGAACTTTGTGATTACCCTCAGAAAAGTTTGTGAGGGTTTGGAGACCACCCCAAGGTCTACCACTAGTGGTTGAGAATGACTCCGTGGTGTTGTCTCAAAGGGAGAATAGGGTGAGACTTCGTGGCGTTGGTGTTCCTTCGTGGTAACATCCACCTCTCTAATGGTGACTAGCTTTCCTCCAAGGAAGTGAACATCGGCATACATCCTCGTCCCCCGGAGTTGCCGTTATTCCTAACCCTAACTCTCTACTTGTGGTTACTTGTCTCTTTACACTTACGTACATCATATTGTGCTTGCTTACTTACGTGCTTGTGTTACTTGCTTAGTACTTTGTACTCACTTGCAATTGTTAGGCTCATCTTCAAATTCCACATTATTGCCTAAAATTGCTAAGTAATAATTAAAATTTTGTAATTGTACCTATTCACCCCCCTCTAGGTCCATCTCGATCCTTTCAATTGGTATCAGAGCCTCGTGCTCTATTCTTGTGGCTTAACCGCCCTAGAGCGAGATGAACCCAGATGGGACTCCCCTGGTTGTAGATTCTAAGGACAAAGGCGAGGCTTCTTCTGAAGTCAAGTCCTTTACATCTGAGGATCTAGAACAGGCCCTTGCTAAGCAAAAAGAGGAGCATGATGCTTCTCTTGAGGCCTTGGTCCAAATGAGATTAGCCACGTTGTCCATGATGCTTGCACCACTCGCGGGTGGTATGGGATCGAGGCCAACTGTGCCTACTTCATCACTTGGTCAACAACCTCCTAGCAATGAACACGGCAGTGTTCCTTGGCTGTATGCAAGACCTCAGGTTGAGAAGCCAAGATATAATCCTCAAGGAAAACCTCCTTTACTTAGTGCCACTTCCGATTTTGCTTTGTGGAGAGTTGCTATGCAGGATCATCTTTGACATGGAAATGATGAGATGCTGGAGATCATAGAGTATGGCTATCATGTGGTTGATCCAAAGAACCCCACACCAAGATAAATATATGACAAGAACCTCAATGACACTGCAATCATGTGTATAAGGAGAGGTATGGCTGAAAAGCAAAGGAGACCGTTCATACACATCACATGTGCCAAGGAACTATGGGAAAGTATTATAAGATCCAAGACTGGCACCTCCACCCTCCAGAGTGCTCAATATGAAATTGCCAAGGGGCAATTGCAAAACTTTTGTATGGAGAAAGGTGAAACCCCCAATCAACTCCATGAGCGTCTCATGACTCTCACTGCCGATATTGAGTCATGTGAGTGTGACAAGACACAAGATGGATTCAACATGACTAAGCGCTTCCTTGTGGATAAGTTGCTTCATGCTCTTGCCCATATCACCATCAAATGGTGTGGGACATAAAAAAACACCATACCTTCAAGGAAATGACTATAGATGACATCATATCCACCTTTCAACTATTTGAAGAGTCGAAGGCTAATGCCACAAAACATCTTGCCACATGGTTCCCCATCATGAAAGATCAATCTTGCATTGAAGGCCAAGCATGTATGTGAATATGAGCAAAGTGAAGAAGAAGAAGATGATGATGATGATGATGATGATGGTAATGAGATTGAATCCGACGAGGGCCCTTCATATGAAGACATGGCTCTCTTTGTGAAGAAGTTTAGCGCAGGAAAATTCAAGGGAAGATTTCCAAAGAAGAAAGTAAGAAAATGCTACAACTGTGAAGAAACCAACCACTTCTCCAATGAGTGCCCTTATGAGAAGAGAGAAGATAAACCAAGGTTTCCCAAGACCTTTCCCAAGAAGAAGTTGCCAAATCCTTTGAACTCCAAGCTCAAGAAGAGAGATGGAAAAGCAATGGTTGCTCAAGAAGAATCCGATCTGGATGATGTTAGTGGTGTTGCCGGAGTTGCTCAAGACTCTCAAAACACCTTGAGGTTAGTAAACAAGAGTGGTGACGTGGTCACCTACAACTACATGAAAGATTACAAGGGCAACGCTCACAAGTGCCTAATGGCAAAAGCCATGGTTGAAGATGGAGAGGACCAAAGCTCTTCTGACAAAGTCAAGGTAACTCCACGATCAAATCCTCCTCTCTTCACTCCTTCTACTCATAGTGATGAGTATCTTGATGCAGAGGATAGTTATGAGGATGATGATCTAGATGATCCTATGATTGCTAAACTTAATAAGTTCATGTGCTCCCTCAAAGGAAAGAAGCTCACTATGTTTCGTATGCTTATGGAGATGGTGAGTAAGCACACCATCACCATTAAGGAACTCGAAACCCTCGTCACTGAGGAAAAGGAAAAATGTGAAATCCTTGAGCGGAAAGTCCAATATGAGGAAGCACGAAATGATGAATTATGCTTAAAAATTGGTGCAAATATTGATGTTCACACTAATGATCTTGCCTCCTTGAAAAAGGCTATTTACTCTTGTGAAGAGTTAATGGATGATAAAAGTAAGCTTGTAAAGTCTCATGCTTCTCTATCTAAGGATTGTGAGCTTCTATCCGCGTCTCTCAAGACTAAGGAAGGAGAGCTCGCCGTCCTTAAAAAGAGTTTTGAGACACTCAAACGTACTTATCTTGAAACTCTAGCCAAGGCTTACTCTTCTCCTATTATCAATGTTGATGCTTGTACTACTAATTCTAGTAGCGATCTAGCATCTATTCTTGAGTCAAATCGTTTTCTCAAGGCTCCAATCGAGAAAGGTCTCATGACATGTGCTCAAGGGCAAAAGAATCCTGATGAGATATTAAGCCAACACAATGAAGTGTTTGCCAAAGAGGGACTTGGGTTTGACCCAAGCACAAGCAAGAAGAAGACATCCTCTCAAAGGTGCACAACTCCTCTAAGAGAAACATTTGTAAGAGAAGGGCACAAGGAGAAAGGTAAGGTTGTGAGTGGGAAGGCCACAAGGGGCATGCCCACTCTCAACAAGCCTAAAGAGTTCATGCATCCATCCTATGTACTTCGTAAGACTAAGGATGGAGAAGTCTTTGCAAAATTTGTTGGTCCTCGAAATGCATTCCGGTTCTATGCTATTTGGGCTCCTAAGACCCTTGTGACTAACTTGAGAGGTCCCATTGCAAAATGGGTGCCTCTAACCATGTCCTAATTGTGTGCAGGTTAACTTCTCCGGTGGAGTGAAATGGGTGATTCATAGTGGATGTACAAATCATATGAGTGGAGATAGCAAATTGCTCTACGATTTCATGGAAGATATTCAACCATTCATGAGCATTATGTTTGGTGGAGGTTCAAAAGGATAGGTACTCGGGTTGGGCAAGGTGGCTATCACAAACGACATGTCTCTTGCAAATGTTATGCTTGTCCAATCCCTTAAATACCACTTGCTTTCTGTTCGCCAATTGGATTCTGTTGGTTATGATACACTCTTTGGACTAAGGATGTGAAAGTCTTTAAGAGAGATACTCTCAAAGTGGCCTTTGTTGGAGAGTTGGATGGCAACCTTTACACGGTTGATTTCTCGAAAGAGAGCACATTCCATGCAACTTGTCTAATGGCCAAGGCTGACAAGGGGTGGCTATGGCATCGCCGGCTAGCCCATGTCGGCATGAGAAATCTTCAAGATCTCTTAAAGGGGAATCACATCCTTGGACTAACCAATGTCTCTTTTGAGAAAGATCGTGTGTGTAGTGCATGCATAGCCGTAAAGCAACATCAATCAAAGCACCCACCCAAGAACATAGTATCTACTTCAAGGCCCCTGGAGCTCCTTCATGTGGATCTTTTTGGGCCTCCTTCATGGGATAGTCTTGGTGGGAAAAAGTATGGGCTTGTCATTGTTGATGATTACTCAAGATATACATGGGTGTTCTTCCTCAAGTCCAAGGACGAAACGAAGATCACCTTCATTGATTTTGCCAAGCAAGCCCAACGCAAGTTTGATAAAGAAATCCGGGCAATAAGAAGTGACAATGGCTCAGAGTTCAAGAACTATACCTTGGAAGAATTTCTTAGTGATCAAGGGATTGAGCATCAATATTCAGCTCCATACACTCCTCAGCAAAATGGTGTAGCCGAAAGGAAGAACCGTACACTTGTAGAGATGGCAAGGTCCATGTTGGATGAATACAAGTCACCACATAGTTTTTGGTCCGAAGCTGTCAACACCGCATGCCATGCATCAAACCGGCTCTTCCTCCGCACTATATTGGAAAAGACTCCATATGAGCTTCTAACTGGAAACAAGCCAAATGTCAAGTACTTTCGTGTATTTGGGTGCAAATGTTTCATCCTCAACAAAAGAGAACGGTTAGGAAAATTTCAATCCAAAACAATTGAGGGTATATTTGTTGGATATGGATCAAACTCTCACGCCTATAGAGTCTACAACAAATCCAATGGATGTGTTGTAGAAACTTGTGACGTGGTGTTTGATGAATTTAATGTCTCCCATGGGGAGCAAGTTGATCTAATTGATGTAGGTGAAGAAGATTCTTCTCAAGACATTTTGACCATGGGTGTTGGTGCACTTCTTCCTATGGAACAAGAACCTCATGATGATGAAGAAGAAGATGGAGGTCTCACACATCATCAAACTACTTCAACATCCATACCACCACAAGCTCCTATTGTTCAACCCATACCCTTAGCCCAAGTTGAAGAGGATGATCAAGTTCCCCTTCATGATAATCTTCAAGAACAAGATCATCATCAAGTGCAAGAACAAGAAAGTCCAACCATTGATGATGAACCTCAACAAATGCAATATGAACAAGAAGATCTTCCTCCACACATTAATGATCCATATGTTGAGGATGTGGATGATGGACATGAAGTTGAACCTCGTGAAACCCTTACCTCCATCATGCCTCGAGTGGCCGATCGTGTTGATGTTGACAAAATTCTCACTGGTATATCGGAAGGTAGAGTCACTCGTAAACATTTGACAAACTTTTGTGCTCACTTCTCATTTGTGTCTAGTATTGAGCCCCTCAAGGTACAAGATGCATTGATGGACAACGATTGGCTAGTTGCTATGCAAGAAGAGTTGAACAGTTTTGAACGCAACCAAGTGTGGTCATTAGTCAAGAGGACATCTACCAAGCACAACGTCATTGGAACAAAATGGATCTTCAAGAACAAGCAAGATGAAAATGGTGTAATCATCCGCAACAAGGCAAGGTTAGTGGCACAAGGGTACTCACAAGTTGAAGGTTTGGACTTTGGTGAGACCTTTTCCCCCGTTGCTCGTCTTCAATACATTCACATCTTACTTGCTTATGCCGCTTTCAATGGTTTTACATTACATCAAATGGATGTGAAGAGGCTTTCCTTAACGGTCCTCTACAAGAAGAAGTATATGTGTCACAACCACCCGGGTTCGTTGATCCCTTTCACAAAGACTATGTGTATAAACTTCATAAGGCTTTGTATGGCCTCAAACAAGCACCTCGTGCTTGGTATGATCATTTGAAGAAGTTTTTACTCGATGATGGTTTTGTGAGAGGGGTGATCGATCCCACTCATTTTACTAAGAGGGACAAGGGTGATTTGATCCTATGCCAAATCTATGTAGATGACATCATTTTTGGTTCCCCTAACATTCATTTGTGCAAGAAGTTTGCGGCCTCAATGACCAAGAATTTTGAAATGTCACTCAATACGGATTTGAAGTTCTTTCTCGGATTTCAAATTCAACAATTTCAAGAAGGAATTTTCTTATCTCAAGCAAAGTACCTCAAGGATATCCTAGAGAAGTTTGGCATGTCTGATGCTAGTCCATGCAAGACACCCATGCCAACCAAAATTGCTCTCACTGAAGACACAAATGGTACTCCTTTCGACCCATCTACTTACCGCTCTATGATTGGTTCATTGCTTTATCTTTGTGCATCTAGACCAGACATCATGTTCAGTGTATGCATGTGTGCTAGATTTCAAGCTTTCCCTATGGAAAGTCATCATAAGGCGGTTAATCATATTCTTAGATACCTTGTTCACACCCCAAAGTTGGGTCTCTGGTACCCCAAGGATGCTAAGTTTGATCTTATTGGGTACAGGGATGCGGATTGGGCTGGAGACAAAGTGGATCGTAAGTCCACTTCTGGTGCATGACAGTTTCTTGGACGATCCTTGGTAAGTTGGTCCTCGAAGAAAAAAAATTGTATTGCTCTCTCTATCGCAGAAGCCGAATACATTGCTGCCGCCAGTTGTGCAACTCAGGTGTTATGGATGAGGCAAACTTTGAAGGATTACGGTATCACCTATAGACATGTGCCTCTTCTATGTGATAATGAAAGTGCCATCAATATTGCTGAGAACCCTAAAGATCATCTCCGCACCAAACACATTGATATTAGGTATCATTTCTTGAGAGATCATGTTGAAAAGGGAGATATTCACATTGATCACATTGGTACAGATTTGCAACTGGCAGATATCTTCACCCAACCGTTAGGTGAAGCAAGGTTTTGTCGACTTAGGCGTGAACTTGGTATCTTGGAGCCTGACAATATTACGTGAAATCTAGTACCCATTCATGCATGAATCTAATGTCTGGTCATGATGTAGGCATATATTTAGGGGGAGGCATTCAATTCATGAATGCTCTCACCTTACATAATGCATAAAAAGAACCAACACTCTCAAAGCTACCATGGTTCTCGAACTATGGTGCTTTAACATGATGGAGTCGTGACTATATGCCCAAAGTCTACATCTTTGCGGCACTATGTTACATATGCTCAAACATGGTGACCTCGGTCATTGTGTGTACCTTATGTATGTGAACCTCTCATTTTTTTGATTGTTAGGGATGCTATTTCATCTTAGTATGGCCTTATAATTGCTCAGGGAGTCACCTTTATAAATTCTCTCCAAAACTCCTTGGTGGAGTCCATATCAAATCACAAAAATTATCTTCTTTACAATCTCTCTCTGGCCTGGATCTGTTGTCCAGTGGCTGGACATCCGGTCCCTCAGCCGGACATCCGGGCGCTGGAGAACTGCCGGACATCCGCTCTTTAGGCGGACATCTGGGCTCTGATCCTATAGCTGTCGATCCCTCACACACCGGATATCCGGCCTCCTTCCCGGATGTCCGGCCCGTTGTCCCCTTTTTACTTGCTCTCTGACCTTCGCTCGCCGGATATCCGGGCTGGGCCCCGGATATCCGGTCCGTAACCGCGGCCACACATATCTGGGGAGGGGCTCGGGCGTTTGGGGATCATTCCCCATTCACTCCCGTTCCTCTTCCCCCAGCGCTCGTCACAGCCGCCGCCGCCGGGCTGCCGCTCCGATGCTGCCCCGGCCCTCTTCTTCGAGCTCCGGCCCCGATCTCCTGCTCACAGCCTCTCCTCCTCCCGATCTACGATTCTATCCAATTCATTTCTTGGTTGGGTTGTGAATCCCTCGGGAGGGAACGGTGTTGTGTGGGAGTAACTGCCGGAGTTCATCATGGCAATGACCAAGAACTGCAGCCCCGATCGTCCCGAGCCCTCTTCCAGGGGTATGAATGCTATCTCTCCTCCATTCCGATTCTATGGTGACCACAAGGTCTTAGGGCATCACTTTTGGTCTCTTGAGTGTTGGTATCTCTTGCCTATGCTTAAACCATATGTCAATGAACTTGGTTACTCAAATTTAAATCATGGACATGTCTCCTTTTTGATCTACAACTGAACTTATTCTATGGTCATGCTCAAAATGGTCATCCCATTGTTTAAAATTGTTTCATCCATGTTCGTCCTTATTCATACCTTCTCATCAGGATCTCTCATCCATTACAGTTGTCCACCGGCAAGGCTCAACAGACTCCAATGAGTATGCTCGGCCTAAGAAGAAGAAGGCCACCACCGTTAAGAAGAAGAACCGGGCACCATCCACTAGTCCGTCGGCCTCGGATCCAGATGATGCGGACTATATTGGGGAAGATGAGGAGGTCTGTGCACCAAGACACTCCGTTGGATAGTCCAAGCCCGGTACTAGGAGGGCCCCGATGCCTCATGTCAGTGGGTCTGCAATGCCCGTTGCTCATGGCCGTCGCATCTCCATGGAGCTTCTTGACAGCGGGGATCGCGCTCCTCACAACTTCAAAACTATAGGGGCAGCTCAATATCTTGTGTTTCGTCGGGATGTCAATCAATATGAGGTGGTGGCTGATGCGGAGGATCCTCGGTTCCGGACTCGTATGCAGCAGGATCTTTATTCCAGTTTCGTCCGTGGGCGTGGCCTTGCTCCTCACTCATACTTGGATCTCAACTTCCTACGTGAGAATCCTGACATGTTTCCGAACGATCCGGTCCAGATCATTGATGATATGACTCTCGGTCCCGCAATGACCTTCATGTGTGATTGGAATGAAGCTGCCATTCTACAGTTCTATGCCACCTGTTTCTTTGGTCCGGACAACACTCTCACTTGGAGGACCGATAACACCACTCTGAGCATCACCTATGACAGGTTTGTTCAGATTTTAGGTCTCTTAGGTGTTTGCCATCGCATCCACAGTATGGATCCTGAGAGCAAGCCCAAAGCGATTGATGCTTGCGTACCACTTATCAAACCTACCTCTCAGCTCACTAAAGAAGAACTTGCATATCCACTCAATGAGGTATCTATCTTCCGTGCTCCTTACTACATCCTCTATCAGTGTGTGCTTCGCACTCTCTATCCTAAGAAGGGAGATCGCTCGCGGGCCTACAACTATTGCATTGACTAGATGGTTCGTATGCATGACAAACCCACTGAGCCTCTGGACACAGCCCATTTCATTTGGCATGAGATCCGTCTTTGCAGCTTCATTCAGTCATGCCAGTTTCCTCATGCTCCATTTATTCAGGCTCTGATTGATCATACTGCTCCATTTGAGGTGGTCAAGACTGCTGTTCACTCTTGTTGGAAGCCTGCTCCTCATATGCGCGTGGTGGCTGCTGCTCCGCCTACTGCTCCTTCACAGTCTAGGAGGTCTGCTGGTGGGACTCAGCCCACTGGTTCCTCTGTTCCATCTTCCTCGACGGCTCCCCATGGTCGCTTAGCGATGTTCATCAGCAAGGCTCAATCTGCCATCATGAGGTCCATCACTTTTAGCTGTCAGCAGAATCATGATGTCCAGAAGCGCCTCATCCTCTCCAAGAATCAGCTCAAGCAGCGCCTCCGTAACCGTGGGAGTCCACCTCTATGTTCGGCTTCCCCTCTCGTGACGAGTATCCGGAGTTCTTTGATGATCTTGATGACATCCGCCAGGAGTGACCGAGTGTGCCCCTTTTTTATTTGTTGCTGTCCAAGGGGGAGAAGTAGTATTACTTGATGTACTAGCTCGTTGTGTTTAGCCCTACTATTATTCAAACTTGGTATGTTTAACTTGATGTACTAGCTCGTTGTGTTTAGTCCTACTATTATTCGAAATTGGTATGTTGAACTTGGTATGTTGCTACCTATGTTATCGTATTATCTTGATCATGTGAGTCTATATTGATTACCTTGTGGCTATGGAATTGTGGCTGCCTTATCCATGTGTCATTATGATTTCCTATGTGCATGCCAAATACATATATATCTTCTGGAGATACACATGCATTCTAATACATTCATTACATGCTCACAATGAGGGGGAGCCAAATACAAATAGAAACATCAACATACTTGGTATTCTTGCTCTCATATTTGTCAATGCTAACTATTTATTACAACTGTGATACTACATGTGTGATTGTCATCAACAAACAAAAAGGGGGAGATTGAAAGAGCAATCATGCTCTTACAACATGTTTTTGATGTTGATGACAATATACATGTAGGGGACTAACAATGGTTGTTAAGTAAATCTCAGGTGTTAGTCCCCGGTTTCATCGATGTGTGTGGATCAAGAGCATATGAAGTAATTTGCTCAAGGATGAAGTATCAAAAGTAATTTCATATTTATTTCCTTGAGTATAGGATCCCGCACTATTAAGAGGGGATCGATAGGGTTAGCTTAAGACTTGCTCATGTCAATAACAACCGTTCAAAACTAGGTTAGTGTTCCTACTTTATGCCCTCTGATAAAGGTTCTGTCTCTGGCATACCGGATGTCCGGGCTTGACCCCGGATGTCTGGGCTCATGGCGGATATCCGGCCTGCAGGTTGGATTTCCGGCCCTGGCTATCCAGAATGCATTTTTGTTGGTATTATTTGCCAGATGTCTGGCCCTCTATGCCGGATGTCCGGGCTCTCATGCCGCGCCGGATGTCCGGGCCTTATCCCGGATGTCCGGCCTCTCTGTTTTCTGCTCTGCCTCTGCTGTGTTCCTTGTGTGCCATTGCCAATCCGGATGTCCGGCCTCTAGCCCAGATGTCCGGCTTGTCCGTTCATTTACACTATAACGTCCACATTTGCACTCACACTATATATATCCCTTCTCCCCCATGGGACAGGGTTGACCATTCACTTTGAACAAACCCTAGAACACATTTCTTACTCTCTCTCACTCCTCCACACCAAATCTTAGATCCCTAAGGGATTAGAGAGCATTTATGAGAAGTTGTCCAATCAAGTGATAGCTCCACTCCTTCTCCTTCTTTGCACCAAAGGAATTCATGATTTGAGTAAATTTTGAGCTTTCCCCCATCGTTCTTGTTACTATTGGAGGTTGGAGACTCCTAGGCGGTAGGAGTCATTCGGAGAGGAATCAAACTTTGTGATTACCCTCGGAAAAGTTTGTGAGGGTTTGGAGACCACCCCAAGGTCTACCACTAGTGGTTGATAAACGCCTCCGTGGTGTTGTCTCAAAGGGAGAATAGGGTGAGCCTTCGTGGCGTTGGTGTGCCTTCATGGTAACATCCACCTCTCTAACGGTGACTAGCTTCCCTCCAAGGAAGTGAACATCGACATACATCCTCGTTTCCCGGAGTTGCGGTTATTCCTAACCCTAACTCTCTACTTGTGGTTACTTGTCTCTTTACACTTACGTACATCATATTGTGCTTGCTTACTTACGTGCTTGTGTTACTTGCTTAGTACTTTGTACTCACTTGCAATTGTTATGCTCATCTTCATATTCCGCATTATTGCCTAAAATTGCTAAGTAATAATTAAAATTTTGTAATTGTACCTATTCACCCCCCTCTAGGTCCATCTCGATCGTTTCAAGAGGCCGCGCTGACGCTTCATCGGTGGCGGCGAGGCTCTCTGCTCGACAACGTGTCGCCTCTTCCCAAGAGCCTGTGGCGGCGGAGCCGGCCGCAAGGGGAAGAGGGAGGGGGCAATGCCGAGGCCGCCGCAGTGCTCGAGGAAGAGGAGGACAGGGCGGCGCATCGGCCTCGCCTCCGCCAGCAGCCCTTCCCCCCATGGAGGGCCACGTCAGGGACAACCCCTTCGAGTTCTTCATCAAGTTGCGCCGGCCGGCACGCCGTCGTCTCTGTCTCCCGACCCCATTTGCTCGGGCCATGGAGCTGGACCCGCCGCAGGCGCTGTGGCTGCACATGAGGGGTTGTGGGAACAGGGGAACATGGGCCGATGTCGACTTCCCAGCCCCTCACGTCATGTATCTTCGCCGTGGGTGGAAGACTTTCGCTCGCATCTACAGCCTGACGCTGGGTCGTTCTCTACTTCAACTTGATGAAGAACGGCCTGCTCTCCGTCAAGGTTTTTGGAGACCTTGGCACTCGTCTAAAGTGCTGCGTGGAGAGCTCCTCCGACGATGAAGATTCTTCCTCAGGTAAGAGTGACGAGGAGGACAGCGGCAGCGACGACGAGGGTAGCGGTCGGCAGGATGATGGATCTGACTAGGCATCAGGCGCGCCACTTTGGGGCGACACCGGCAACCCTATCATCCGTGTCGCTGGCTCCTTGAACTTCTCGGGGTTGCCTCCTTGGGCGGTTGGTGTGGGGAGGCCGGAGAAGCGAAGAAAAGGCAGGCAGCAGGCCGTCAAGTCGGAGTACGATGGCACCGACGCCTTCATAGCGTATTGATGGACCGCTGCCTCATCTTCGAGTTCTTCCTCCGGTGCCATCACCACCAACCCTCTCCTAGGCGATCGCCGACATGTTCTCTTAGCGCCTTCTGCTGCTCGTACCTCGCCTAGGCGCTCCTTTTGCCCTTTTCACCTTCTTGTCGCATTTCCTGAGGAGAGGGACAAGAAAGGGATTACGGGCATCTTATCTATTTTTTAGCTTGTAAGCCTACGGGCCTTTATTAGATCTAAAGCCTGCAATCCCTTGCCCATGTATACATTCTGTATGATTTGTACTTGTAAGGGGCGTATTAATGAAAAAGGGGTGCTTGCCGAGTCCTTTGTGTGTGAGCCACGCCCATACCAAGGAACGAGTCCTTGTTATTTTCTGTATAAACAAAGTCTCCTGGCAACAGGCCTTGCCGCTCTCCTACTTCGTTCAACTGCACTCACGTTTTCGGCGGAGGCAGTGATGAAATAGAGTTTGGCCCTACGCTTGTTTCTTTGCTGCCGTAGCTGCAACCAAATTCTGCCCCAAGAAATAATCTCTTTGGTACAGGAAAAAAGGAGCACGGTAGCCTAGAAGCAAGACGAGGCTTCATACGCCCCTAGTTTCATACGGGAATGCAGGACAGGGGATGAAAAACTTATCTGGATCTGTGGTCCCCTCCCCTGGCAGCATTGGCTTGCCGGGGTCGGACCCTCATTTCTTCAGCCCCCCGACAACTTTAGCTTGCCGGGGTCGGAGCGCCAGCTTGTCCTCTTATTCTCCATATGGCTGAGCGGATATGCTTAGGTATCCTACGAACCAAAAAAGAATGGAGAGGAACAAAGAGACGTAAACTCGACCTCTAAGCTAGGGGTTAGTCGCCTCTAAGCACTATCAACCCTAACCGAGGAGGAGACTCAACCTAGCATGCATGCTATAACTTAAGGCGCCAGCACTTTGTTTATTTATGCTCAGGGTCTACGCCTGGCTTTGTAGAAATGGTTAGATGCCTTGTCGGCAAGGATGGTACAAAAGGTGGCCTGCCGGGGGGCCCGACAGCTGTGCCTTCCGGGTAAAACTTATGAAGATGCTCGATGTTATAGGAGTTACTCACTGGAATGGCATCTTTGGTCTCTAGGCGGACTGCGCCAGGCCTGGTGACTCGCGTTACCCGATAAGGGCCTTCCCACTTTGGCGTCAACTTGTTGGAATTCTTGGCCGACTGAACATGCCGAAGAACAAGGTTGCCTTCCTCAAAGCTTCGGGCACGAACCTTGCGTCTCTGGTAGCGGCGCAAGGCTTGCTGGTAACGTGCTGCCCTCATAGCCGCCTGAAGACGATCTTCCTCAAGGAGCATCGCGTCATCTTGCCGCAATCGCTCTTGCTCAAGCTCATCATAAGCGAGCACTCGAGGTGACCCGTGTATGAGTTCCATGGGGATAACTGCCTCTGCCCCGTAGACAAGGGCAAAGGGTGTCTGGCCAGTGGCTCGATTTGGCACCGTTCTGATTGACCAAAGAAGCGCCGGCAACTGCGCCGGCAACTCATCAATCCAGCGCCTTCCACTTTTGCACAGCCTGTCAAAAGTCTTCGTTCTCAAGCCTCGCGGAACTTCGGCATTTGCTCTCTCTGCTTGGACGTTGCTTTGTGGGTGTGCCATGGAAGCAAAACAGACCTTGCCGCCAAGATCTTCAATGTACTGCATGAAGGCGTGGCTTGTGAACTGTGTGTCGTTATTTGTGATGACCCTGCTGGGTACACCAAAATGGCAGACTAGCCCTTTGAAGAACTTGATGGATGACTGCGCTCCTTCCACCTCAGGCCACTTTGTAAACTTGTCAATGGCAACATACAAGTACTCAAAGCCCCCGATGCCACGAGGGAAAGGGCCCAATATGTCGAGCCTGCAGACCGAGAAGGGCCAGGAGAGAGGGATGGTTTGAAGGGCTTGAGCTGGTTGATGAAGCTTCTTTGAATGGAACTGGCACGCTTCACACTTGGTTACTAGTGCCATCGCATCCTGGAGGGCAGTGGGCCAATAGAAACCCTGCCAGAAAGCCTTGCCAGCAAGGGCCCTCGACCCTATGTGGGAGCCACATATGCCCCCATGTATCTCCGCCAACAACTCCAGTCCTTCCTCCCGGGGTATGCATTTTAGCTTGACGACGTTTGGCCTTTGTCTGCATAGAACACCATCAATGAACTGATACAGGGAAGACCGACAGGCCACTTTCAGTGCTTCTTCCTGCTCCTCAGGAAGTTCCCCTGTCTGGAGGAATCGGGCGGTATGTTGTGCCCATGCCGGAGCCTGAGGCTCGACGACAAGGACCAAAGGCATCTCCTCTGCCGCGGGGGCTGCCGTCTCCATGGCCAAGGCTTGACGCCCTGCCAGATTCGGTGGCCCCACGACAGGCTCAGTGTCCCCGGCAGCATCCTTGCCGGCAGCTCTAGGGAGCTCGGTTGGAAAGTACTTGCCGGGGCCTGATTTCCTTCACTTATTCTCCTCTGTTGATGGTTCCACGGATGGTTGAGTCAGCCGAAGCACAAAGGTACATGGTTCCAGAGGCAGTTTGAGGGCGGCGCTCTTCGACAGGTAGTCGGCGATCTCGTTCTCCACTCGGGGAACGTGCTCTTCCTGTATACCATCAAAACGCTCCTCTAGCTTAATCACCTCATCCATGTAGGACTCCATCAACAGACTCTAGTAATCCTTATTAACTTGCCTGACGACGAGCTGTGGATCACCTCTAACAACGAGCTTTTTGACTCCGAGGTCTGCTACGATCCTAACACCGGCAAGCAATGCCTCGTACTTAGCAATGTTGTTTGTTGACATCTCCCTGGGAAAGTGCATCTGTATGACATACTTGAGGTGCTCTCCGGTGGGCGCGACAAGCAGCACACCAGCATCGGCGCCTTGCAGCGAGAAAGCCCCATCAAAGTACATGACCCAGCTGCGACTTGATTCCTTGCCAGGGAGAGTAGTCTCATGGACCTCTTCGTCGGGCGTCGAGGTCCATTCTGCTATGAACTCCACCAAGACTCTGCTCTGAATCGTCGAGGTACTTTCAAACTTCAGACCAAAACTTGATAGCACCAAGGCCCACTCCACAATCCTCCTTGTCGCATCTGGGTTATGCAATATCCGTTGCAACGGGAGGCGGGTGACAACAGTGATCTCGTGTGCTTGGAAGTAATGACGTAGCTTCCTCGAGGCCATAGGGAGGCCGAAGAGCAATTTCTGCACACCAGAATACCTTGACCTAGCCCCCTGCAAGAGGGAGCTGACAAAGTAAACTAGGTGCTGCATCATCTTCTTCTTTTGCACCACTTCACCTAGTTGCGCGGGTCCTGTCTTGCTGGCGTCAGACTCTGCCGGGTGCCCCACCTTGCCGGGATCAAGCCCTGCCGAGGGAGCCCTGGCTCGACGTCCACTAGGTCTGCCATCACTTTTATCTTCTCGTCAACCTCCCTCGGCGCCACTAGTGCAGCACTAACCACCTGAGTCGTTGCCGCTAGATACAGCAGCAACGGCTCATGTGGCTTAGGCGCGACCAGTATGGGCATAAGGGAGAGGTATTTCTTCAAATCTTGCAGCGCTGCCTCGGCTTCCAGGGTCCACTCCATTGGGCCTGCCTTCTTCAAAATTTTGAAAAAGGGAAGGGCACGCTCAGCGGACTTGGATATAAATCTGCTCATGGCGACAATGCAGCTAGTGAGCCGACGTACATCCTTGATCCGCTTAGGTGCCTCAATCTGCTCGATGGCCTTGATCTTGTTGGGATTCGCCTCTGCCCCGCGCTGCGACACGAAGAACCCGAGAAGCTTGTCGGAAGGCACGCCAAAAACACACTTCTCAGGGTTCAACTTGAGATTGATCTTGCATAGGTTTGTGAATGTTTCCTGCAAATACTACACCAGTGTTGCCTTGTCCCTGGTTTTGACCACTACATCATCCATATAGGCTTCCATGTTTCTATGGAGCTGGGGCTCAAAACCAATTTGGACAGCTCTTGCAAAAGTCGAGCCAGCACTCTTCAGCTCGAAAGGCATCCGCAAAAAGCAGTACGTACCACATGGGGTAATGAATGCCGTCTTCTCTTCATGTTCTTTTGACATGAAGATATGATGATATCCGGAGTAGGCATCGAGGAAGGACAACAGGTCACACCCGGTCGTGGAGTCAACAATCTGGTCGATGCGCGACAACGGGAAGGGGTCTTTTGGGCATGCCCTATTGATATATGTGTAATCAATACACAGCCTCCACTTCCCATTCGCCTTGCGCACCACTACCGGATTGGCCAACCACGTCGGGTGGAGTACCCCCCTCACCAAGCCTGCTGCTTCTAGCTTTCTGATCTCTTCTGTGATGAATTCTTGCCTTTCCAGAGCTTGCTTCCTGACCTTCTGCTTGGTGCTCAATCACTTCCCTGGGAACGCCGGGGATGTCGGAGGCTTGCCACGCAAACACATCGACATTCGCCCGCAGGAAAGCAACGATCTCGCCTTCCTATTTGCTGTCAAGGGAGGAGCTTATGGTGAAAGCCCCTCCCGTGCCATCCTCCTTGACGGGCACTTTCTTGGTCTCTGGTGGTGCAGCTCTAGACCTCTTGCTCTTTCCAGTGGAGCTCTCTGGCACGTCCTCCGGGGGAGCACAACACTCCAAAGAGGTGCGCTTGTCGGGGTGGGTGCGAGAGGTCTTACCAGTTATCTTGCCCCTCGGAGCTCCATCTGCAGGAGCGAGTGCCTTGGTGGCAATCGCCGCAACTGCTTGTCGATAGAGTTGATCATCGCAGATCAGCGCGTTTTTCTTGTCGGAGGGGACGGTGATGATGGTCATCGGCCCGGGCATCTTCAGTGTATTATAGGTGTAGTGTGATGCCGCCATAAACTTGGCTATTGCCGGGCGGCCGAGGATCCCGTTGTAGGGCAAGGGGTTCTCGGCTACGTCGAAGACGATCCTCTCCATCCTGTAATTGAGCTCACTTACAAATGCCACGGGCAGCGTGACCTTTCCCTTCGGCTGGCTCCTCCCCGGGTTGACCCCTTGAAACGTGCCTGTTTCCTTGAGGTCTCCATCAGGAATCTGCAGCCTCTTGATCACGACTAGCGATTTTAGGTTCAGGCCGGCCCCGCCATCGACCAGCATCTTCGTCACCTTGAGGTTGCATATTGTTGGCGAAACCAACAATGGCAAGCACCCGACCTCTGTCGTGCAATCAAGGTGGTCCTCGGCGTCGAAGATGATAGGCGTGCTGGACCACCTCAGTGGCTTCCGGGCATCAATCGATGGCTCTGCCGCTGCAATCTCTCGAGCCCACTGCTTGAGTTGGCGGTGAGAGGTGTGCAACGAAGCACCACCATCGACGCACATGGCCTCTGTGGCTTTCTGAAACTGATGGTTGCTGGACTCATCATCCTCGTCATGATCATCGTCTTCATGTTTCTTGTCACGGCCCCTAGAGGGCCTCTCTTGCTGGTTGTCCTTGCCACGGCGGCCTCCTTGGTCGCCACGCTTCTTGCCGGGCCCTCCGGCACCGCCTTGCCCCTTCTCCTTGTACCGCCGCTCGTACTCAGCCTTTTGCTTTTCAGCAAGCAGCTCGACCTGCCGGCAGTTCTGGAGGTCATGGCCTTTGGTGCGGTGGATCTTACAGTACTACTTGTCGGAGCTCCCCGGCTTGTCGATGGCTGCCAAGGCCCGGCAAGCGGCACACCCGGCAACCTCCTTGCCAGGGTCACTTGCCTTGGCCTTCTTGGCGGCACCGGTGCCGTCGGACCCCTCACTGGCAAGTACTGTCTTGCCCTTGCACTTCATGTTGTGACGTCGCCCCTTCTTTGCCGAAGCGGTGGTGTCGTCAGTAGAGTCGGTTTCTGCACCGGCATCCTCGCCGGGATACTTCCTCCCCTCCTCAGCCCGAGCACACCTGTCGGCCAGAACATAGAGTTCGACCACATCTCTGACCTTGTTCATTGCCATCTCTTCACGCATCTTGCGATTGCGCACATTCTGGTGAAATGCACTGATCACGGCGGCATGATGAACGTCTGGGATGTTGTATTGCACCCGGGTGAACCTCTGGATGTACATGCGCATGCTTTCTCATTCCTTCTGGGGAATGATGTGCAAATCACTCTCCTGGCCATGAGCTTGATGGCCTCCAAAAAAGGCGCCAACAAACTCGTGGCATAGGTCTGACCAAGAAGAAATGGAATCCACCGGCAAGTGCATCAACCATGACATGACTTTGGGCTTAAGTGCCAACGGGAAATAATTTGTGAGCACCTTGTCATCGCACGCCCCAGCGGCCTGCATTGCGATGATGTAGATGCCGAGGAATTCCGACGGGTGAGTCTTGCCGTTGCACTTCTCGCCCACGTCGGGCTTGAATGTGCGGTGGGAAGGCCACTGGAACTTCCGCAACTCACGGGTAAAGGCCGGGCAACCCACCTCGTAAGGTAGGCCACCGTAGCCCCCCGGAGTCGGGTGGTCCACAGCGGGTCCCGCCCGCCTATCTGATTGGTGGCGCGCATCGCGCCGGCGCTCGATAGTGGTTCGAGCATCTTTATGAACTCGTTCCTGAAGAACTTGGCGTTGATCGCGGCGAGTCCGCGGGTCGGACGATGCTACTGACATGTTGTCGCGAGGGTCATCACGACGGACCGGCGCTCGCGGTGGCTAGTGTGGGGGAGGAGAGTGCACCGTGGCAGCATCTCCCCGGCCCCTGCTCTGCAAGGACGCGGTGGCTCTATGGAGCGCCGGTCCATGGGCGCCGCTGGTCGCGGCTCGTCCCTGTTGGTGATGCCGACGAGGCTCCGAACGGTGGCTCTCCACTTGTCGAGCTTATCTGCAGCAAGAGGGAAATCAAGGAGCAGTTGCGCTCACGCCAATGCTTCTGTTGGTGTAGGTGGTGGCGAAAGCTGCGTGGACCTTGACGCGCTCGGACCTCGGACCACGTCAGAGGGAGCTCTATCACAGTCCTGCGGCCGTGCGCCATTCCCGCCAGTGCTTCAGCATGCGCGCTGGCCTTCTTCGCCCCGCGAATGGTGCACGAGGCTCTTTCCATTGCGGCGGCCGGGATCCTCATCGTGGCGGCGCTGCTCGTCATGCACAACCTAAGAGGAGCGTGCGGTGGGCGTCGGCGTGGGCGTTGGCGTGGGCGGCCTTGGAGATCGCCGTGCCACCAACTAGTGGTATGACGATGGCTGTGGAGGGCCCCGCGCTGCCCGCGGGGGGCACAACTCCACCTCTAGATTCGGTGACGCGCGGCTCATCGCTCTGTTCGTGAGCGGCGCCGCCCGCTAGGGCCTGGCTGCCAGAGCGATGCAGGTGTTCGCTGGCCGCACCCCGGGTCCTCTCCGCGATGGGCCCGCTCCCCGCCCGCACTGGTACGGATGGTCCGGCTCCAAACGAGCCGATTGCGGTCGTTGTCTTCTTCTGGGGAGCCATGGCCACGAAGAATTACTGAAACAACTCCCGAACCAGATTCTCTCAACAAGCAGTGCCCCCTACCTGGCGCGCCAAAGATGTCGGTGGAAACGACACCTATGGGATCAAAACAGGATCCCTACTATGGTTGCGGGGCGCGGGGTTGAGAGGAGAGCAGGATTGGAGGCCAATTCAGTGGACACATGGAGTTTACCTAGGTTCGGGCCGTGTTGTGCGTAATACCCTACTCCTGCCTAAGATCTCTATTTGAGTGTTCTTGTTCTGGAGCTAGCTACAACAAGCGTAACTTGTCCAAAGATCCGAATCCTTCCCCTGGATGCCTTGGACCTCCTTTTATAGGCAAGGGGATTGCCATAGTGGCACCAGGAGGTGGCATCGGGGTACTGTTTTTAAGCCTATCGATAGCCGTATGGGACAAGGAGCATTAAATGCGAACCCACGTCCCGTCCACTGCCGCCCTTCTCTGCTTCAACACGCGCCCGAGCCAGCAAGGCGTGCGGCGCCATGTAGACTAGCAGGCAGCTGAGGTGGCACCATGTAGACTAGCAGGCAGCTGAGGTGGCGCCATGGGAGGGCCTTCACGAAGATTTGCATGCGACCACCTGGGCATGCGCTGAGTTGGCCCAGAAGCCCCCTGTTGACACGCAGGTGCCTGCCCAGCTGGTGGGCTGGCAGCTGCATAGGGAACGGGGGCGGGACTGTGGCAGGCGCGGGCCTGGCGTAGATGTCACACATGTCCTCGACAAGGGACTTGCCATAGCGTCGTAGTCGTCCCCGGCAAGGATGCCGCCGGAGGTCTTGCGTGCTTCTTTGGCAAGGATCTTGCCGGGGTTCGTCGTCTTCTATTCCTCCTCTGATTTGGAGTATCTCTTGTCTTCACAAAGATCTGCATGCCACCACAAAAGTGCCCCCCGAGCCCTGGTCCCAATGAAGTTGAGGGAACTTGGGCTCAGGGGTGGCGTGTCCTGCTGACGTGGGGCTGGGCAAGTTGCCCCGGCAAGACTCTTGTCGGGGCTGCAGATCCTGCCCCAGCAAGACTCTTGCCGGGGAGAATTGCCTTGCCCTCTTGATCTTCTGGTCTTGGCTCAGCATTGATTGTTTCTGTGGCTCCGATCCTCCCCCTTGCCCTGCTTAGTGTGGTTGTGGCCGCGCGGCTTTGACTGCCCATGCACTTAGTAAGGGGTACAAAGTATTGCCCCTACTTTAGTACACCGACACACTCCCCTTGGTTTCTAGAATATTTGGGTATTTATAGAGCTGAGAGGCGGTGGAAAGGACCTTGGTGGGCCCCACCACCCATCAGGGTGCATTAGGGACCTCTGGCACACCTAGCTGGGTGGTGGGCCCCACGGGCCTCCCCTCGTGCACTTCCGTGGTTCCGAAGTTCTCTTCTGGGCAGAAAAAAATCTGCAAAAAGTTTTGTGGCATTTGTACTTTGTTTGGTATTGATATTCTGCAAAGTAAAAAACAAGCAAAATACGACAACCGACTTTCGGCCCTATGTCAATAGGTTAGTCCCAAAAAATGATATAAAGTTGCTATAAAATGGATGTAAAACATCCAAGAATGATAATATAACAGCATGGAACAATCAAAAATTATAGAAATGTTGGAGACGTATCATGACTCTCTGCTCAAACCTATACACACACGGGGGGGGGGTCAATTAGTATACCATACAAGAGAGAACAAAGTAGGCGTGCACAAAGGATAGAGTTCACCTTAACATATGTGATGCGCGTGTCCCCTAACAATGGAGCCATGTCCATGGTGATGACCATAGGGTGCTCCGCACCACCTAGCCCAAGTCTTAGCATGGATGTTTGAAAACCACTTCCAAGGCTCCTCACTCTCTGCTTTAATGTTTCAATTGCATCATCATGTCCATGTTTAGTGTAGGAATAACTAGTTGTATCATCCAACTTCTTTAGTTCTGACCCTCTAAACCTAGCTGACTGAAAGTTGGCATAGATATGTCAAAGACTATATCTTAGAGGGGAATCATGAAATGCTTCATTTATTTCACTAAGCAGTCCCTATTTATAGATTACATTCTTCTAAGATACTCCTAATTAAATGAGTAATTGGCAAATTGTGCTCTCTCCATGTCCTCCACAAGTGTCTTCCAAGTTCAACTTTCTAATGCTAAAGTATTCTCATGGGATATCTTTTTGGGAACAACATAAAATGGACATCCATGATTTGACTCTCAGAACGAGGTGATACGTCTCCAATGTATATATAATTTTTTATTGTTCAGTGCTATATATTATCTATCTTGGATGTTTTATATGCATTTATATGCTATTTTATATCATTTTTTGGGGCTAACCTATTAACCTAGTGCCTAGTGCCAGTTGTTGTTTTCTTCCTTGTTTTTGACTTTTTCAGAAAGGAATATCAAATGGAGTCCAAACGGAATAAAACTTTCAAGATGATTTTTCTTGGACCAGAAGACATCCACAGAGCTTGGAGAGGGGGCCAGAAGAGTCCCGAGGGCTCCACAAGCCCTCAGGGCGTGCCCTAAGGGGGCACCCCCAGGCTTGTGGGCCCCACGAAAGTCCTCCAACCCTAATTCTTGGCCTATAAATTCCCAAATATACCCAAACCACCGGAAGCGTCCACAAAAATACTTTTCCGCCACCGCAAGCTTCTGTTCTAATAGATCCCATCTTGGGGCCTTTTCCGACGATCTCCCGGAGGGGGATTCAATCACGGAGGGCTTCTACATCCACTACAAAAAAATACACTTCCGTGATGATACGTGTTTGTCATAGTAGGTCAGGTTTTCTGTCATGCATGTACATCCATGACGATTTTATGACAGAATCAAGATAGTCCTACATGTGCTGTCGTAGAAGTGTTCCATGACATTACCAAAATTATCATCATGGAAGTGTCCACTTCCATGATGATAAATCGTGCATCATGGAAGTGCTTTCGTAAAGGCTGACCGACACGTTGATAACCCATAAGTATAGGGGATCGCAATAGTTTTCGAGGGTAGAGTATTCAACCCAAATTTATCGATTCGACACAAGGGGAGCCAAAGAATATTCTCAAGTATTAGCAGCTGAGTTGTCAATTCAACCACACCTGGAAACTTAGTATCTGCAGCAAAGTGTTTAGTAGCAAAGTAATATGATAGCGGTGGTAACGGTAACAAAAGTGAAGATAGCAAAAGTAATGTTTTAGTTATTTTGTAGTGATTGTAACAGTAGCAACGGAAAACTAAATAAGCGAGAACCAATATATGGAAAACTCGTAGGCACCGGATCAATGATGGATAATTATGCCGGATGTGGTTCATCATGTAACAGTCATAACATAGGGTGACACAGAACTAGCTCTAGTTCATCAATGTAATGTAGGCATGTATTCCGAACATAGTCATACGTGCTTATGGAAAAGAACTTGCATGACATCTTTTGTCCTACCCTCCCGTGGCAACGGGGTCCTATTGGAAACTAAGGGATATTAAGGCCTCCTTTTAATAGAGAACCAAAACAAAGCATTAGCACATAGTGAATACATGAACTCCTCAAACTATGGTCATCATCGGGAGTGGTTCCGATTATTGTCACTTCGGGGTTGCCGGATCATAACACATAGTAGGTGACTATAGACTTGCAAGATATGATCAAGAACTCACATATATTCATGAAAACATAATAGGTTCAGATCTGAAATCATGGCACTCGGGCCCTAGTGACAAGCATTAAGCATAACAAAGTCATAGCAACATCAATCTCAGAACATAATGGATACTAGGGATCAAACCCTAACAAAACTAACTCGATTACATGATAAATCTCATCCAACCCATCACCGTCCAGCAAGCCTACGATGGAATTACTCACGCACGGCGGTGAGCATCATGAAATTGGTGATGGAGGATGGTTGATGATGACGACGGCGACGAATTCCCCTCTCCGGAGCCCCGAACGGACTCCAGATCAGCCCTCCCGAGAGAGATTAGGGCTTGGCGGCAGCTCCGTATCGTAAACCGCGATGATTTCTTCTCTCTGATTTTTTTCTCCCCGAAGGCCAATATATGGAGTTGGAGTTGGCTTCGGAGGGCCACCAAGGGGCCCACGAGGTAGGGGGGCGTGCCCAGGGGGGGGCGCCCCCACCCTCGTGGACAGGGTGTGGCCCCCTGGTCTTCATCTTTTGCGAGGATTTTTCTTTATTTTTTCTAAGGTGTTCCGTGGAGTTTCAGGACATTCCAAGAATCTTTATTTTCTGCACAAAAACAGCACCATGGCAATTCTGCTGAAAACAGAGTTAGTCTGGGTTAGTTCCATTCAAATCATACATGTTAGAGTCCAAAACAAGGGAAAAAGTGTTTGGAAAAGTATATACGATGGAGATGTATCAACTCCCCCAAGCTTAAACCCTTGATTGTCCTCAAGCAATTCAGTTGACAAACTGAAAGAGAAAAAGAAAAACTTTTACAAACTTTGTTTTCTCTTGTTGTTGTAAACATGAAAAGCCATCATTCAAGTTTCAGCAAATATTATGAACTAACCATCCTCACAATAACACAAAGGTCACACAATTACTCATATCAATAGCAAAATCAGCTAGCGAGCTATAATAACAAAACTCGGATGACAACACTTTCTCAAAATAATTATAACATGATATAACAAAATGATATCTCGCTAGCCCTTTCTGAGACCGCAAAACATAAATGCAGAGCACCTTTAAAAATCAAGGACTGACTAAACATTGTAATTCATGGTAAAAGAGATCCAGTCAAGTCATACCCAATATAAACCAATAATAATGAATGCAAACGACAGTGTGCTCTCCAGCGGGTGCTTTTTAATAAGAAGGATGATGACTCAACATAAAAGTAAATAGATAGGCCCTTCACAGAGGGAAGCAGGGATTTGTAGAGGTGCCAGAGCTCGGTTTTAAAATAGAGATTGAATAACATTTTGAGCGGCATACTTTTGCTGTCAACGCAACAACTATGAGATGACAATATCTTCCATGCTAAACAAATTATAGGCGGTTCCCAAACAGAATGGTAAATTTTATACTCCCCTTCCTCCACAAGCATCAATCCATGGCTTGCTGAAAACAATGAGTGCCTCCAACATTCAAGGGGTCCCAAGGGGAGTTTTGTTTGCAATTATTTTGATTTAGTTTGCATAAAGCATGGGACTGGGCATCCCGGTGACCAGCCATTTTTCTCATGAATGAGGAGCGGAGTCCACTCCTCTTGAGAATAACTGCCTAACATGGAAGATAAGGGCAGCCCTAGTTGAAACATGAGCTGCTCGAGTATACAAAACAGAATTTCATTTGAAGGTTTGGAGTTTGGCACATACAAATTTACTTGGAACGGCAGGTAAATACCGCATATAGGAAGGTATACTGGACTCATATGGAATAACTTTGGGGTTTAAGGAGTTTGGATGCACAAGCAGTATTCCCGCTTAGTACAGGTGAAGGCTAGCAAAACACTGGGAAGCGACCAACTGAGAGAGCGACAACAGTCGTAAACATGCATCAAAATTAATTTACACCAAATACAAGCATGAGTAGGATATAATCCACCATGAACATAAATATCATGAAGGCTATGTTGATTTGATTCAACTACATGCATGAACATGTGCCAAGTTTAGTCACTCAATTCATTTAAAGGAGGATACCATCCCATCATACCACATCATAATCATTCTAATAGCATGTTGGCACGCAAGGTAAACCATTATAACTCATAGCTAATCAAGCATGGCACAAGCAACTATAATCTCTAAATGTCATTGCAAATATGTTTACTTCATAATAGCTGAATCAAGAACGATGAATCATCATATTTACAAAAACAAGAGAGGTCGAGTTCATACCAGCTTTTCTCATCCCAATAAGTCCATCATATATCATCATTATTGCCTTTCACTTGCACGACCGAACGATGTGTATAATAATAAGAGTGCACGTGCAATGGACTAAGCTGGAATCTGCAAGCATTCAACTCAAGAGAGAAGACAAGTAATATGGGCTCTAAGTTGAAATAAACAATCATGCACATCAGAGCCACTTCAATAATTTAATCATGGTCTTCTCCTACTGACCCCCAAAGAAAAGAAAAAGAAATAAAAACTATTTACACGGGAAAGCTCCCAACAAACTAAAGAAGAACGGGAAATATTTTTGGGATTTCCGTTTTAATTACTACAACAAAGAAATAAAGTACTACTAATTTTTTTGTTTTTCTTAAGGTTTATTAAACACACAAGAAGAAAGTAGGAAAAAGAAAATAAACTAGCATGGATATTACAGTGAAAGAGTATGAACACCGACATCTAGCAATGAGTGTGTGTAAACATGAATGTAGTGTCGGTGGGAAATACGTACTCCCCCAAGCTTAAGCTTTTGGCCTAAGTTGGTCTATTGCCAGGGATGGCCTGGTGGATACCCGTAAGTGAAGTTGGGGTCATACTGTGATGAAGAAGGCTCCGGCTGCCATTGGCTGGCAGCCTCCTCTGGATCCCAAGAATAAACAGATAGTCGTGGAGGCTCATCTTGTGGTTCCAGTTCCGGGGCGGGTGCAGGATTTCGATAGGCTTGAATGGCTGCCCACGGAACAATGTGAGGACCTGCAGATAAGTTAAACTAAGAGGGAGCAGGCAATGTAATAATCTCAGGGTGATGTTTATCAAAGTACAATTTATATTTGAGTTCCCCTTCACGAGTCTTAACAAGAAAGTCATGCACTAGCATACTACTATAATCTAAATAAGCACGAGGCAGCGATGTTTCCTCTTCCTCCTCATGCCTAATAGGTATTTCAAAATGTTCAGCTAGGCGTGAGGCATAAATACCTCCAAAGATGGGGCCTTTAGTACGATTCAGACTTAACCGCCTAGCAACAATTCCACCCATACTAACAGAGTTACTTCGGTATAAACCATGGAATAAAATGATAACATCAAGAATACTAAGGTTTCCACAGTTTCCATGACCTATCAGGCAACGACTAGCAAATAAGGCAAAGTATCGTAAAACAGGATAATGTATGCTAGTGATTCTTGCATCAGAAACCTTCCTGGTTTCTCCCACCATGATAGTGTTAATAAAAGCTTCTACTTCATTACGGTATGGTTCATCCAAGGTGCCCTCAAAAGTTATTTTGCATACCTCGCAAAATTCAGCTAATGGCATCCTTTTAACAATGTCATATAAATGAAATTCTACCGATGGAGGTGAACTCTTAGGGAAAAAGTAGAAATTTTGCACAAAAGTATTTGTGAGTAAGAGATACTGATGACGTTGGTCGCGGAGGAAGTTGGTGAGGCCAGCATTCTCAATTAATAAATAGAAGTCTTCATAAATCCCGGCTCTCCTCAAGAAGTCATCAGAAGGCCATTCACACGGCCAGACCTCCGCGGTGCGAGGCAAATTACATTTGGGCTTCTATTCTTCTTCCTTTTGTTTTTCCTTCGTGCTTCAGCTCGATGAGCCCCTCAAAAATCTCTTCATTATTTCCGAAACAATCTGAAATTTTTAGTAACTTCAAATAAAAGTGAACCAACTTCAATAAAATTGATAGCAACAACTCCTACAAGTGCCTAGAGCCTATATAAAGCATTGGAACTACTTGGAACCATATAAATTTGACATGCAAGCTCAAGAACATGGTCACCTATGCAGCACAAATTTGCAATGAATAAAGCACTAGAACAAAAACTAATTGGACCAATGGAGGAGTCACATACCAAGGAACAATCTCCCTAAGCAGTTTTGCGAGAGGTGCTTTGAGCAAGGAGATCGAAAATCATAGCAACGGGGGTTGGAACTCGTGCTTGAGTTGGTTTTTCATGTTTGTGTGAGACAGAGAAAGAAGATGGGTGCAGGAATAAGTGGAGGAGGGCCAGCGTGGGCCCACGAGGCAGGGGGCGGGCCCAGGGGGGTAGGGCGCGCCCTCCACCCTCGTGGCCAGGTGGCAGCTCCCCCCCCCCCGCAGTGATTTTTGCACAGTAAATTCTTAAATATTCCTGAAAAAAATAAAAAAAAATTGGCATGGCATTCTGAGGTCTTTTATTTTCGGGATATTTTTATATTGAGCGGATAAGTAAGGAGACAGACAGAAAAATACTATTTTACTTTATTTCTACTAAACAAAAGAAAATATAAAGAGGGTACAGAAGGTTGTGCTTCTAATTTCATCCATCTCGTGATCATCAAAATGAGTCCACTAACAAGGTTGATCAAGTCTTGTTAACGAGCTCATTCCGATTAACACGGAACCGGAGAAATTTCGAATAGCACTAAGTTACCTCAACGGGGATATGAAAATCCCCAACAATGAGTATATCATACTTCTTTTTGACAGTAGGGAGAGGAAATTCAAAACTTCCAAATATAATCGATGGAATTTTTCCAATAGAGTTGATACTGTAAACTTGAGGTTGTTTCCTCAGAAAGTGTACCATGTGTTCATTGCCATTAACATGAAAAGTGACATTGCCTTTGTTGCAATCAATAACAGCCCCTGCAGTATTAAGGAAAGGTCTTCCAAGAATAATAGACATACTATCATCCTCAGGAATATCAAGAATAACAAAGTCCGTTAAAATAGTAACGTTTGCAACCACAACGGGCACATCCTCACAAATACCGACAGGTATAGCAGTTGATTTATCAGCCATTTGCAAAGATATTTCAGTAGGTGTCAACTTATTCAAGTCAAGTCTACGATATAAAGAGAGAGGCATAACACTAACACCGGCTCCAAGATCACATAAAGCAGTTCTAACATAATTTCTCTTAATGGAGCATGGTATAGTAGGTACTCCGGGATTTCCAGGTTTCTTTAGTATTCCACCCTTAAAAGTATAATTAGCAAGCATGGTGGAAATTTCAGCTTCAGGTATCTTTCTTTTATTAGTGATAATATCCTTCATATACTTAGAATAAGGGTTTGTTTTGAGCACATCAGTTAATCGCATACGCAAAAAGATAGGTCTAATCATTTCAGCAAATCGCTCAAAATCCTCATCATCCTTTTTCTTGGATGGTTTCGGAGGAAAAGGCATGGGTTTCTGAACCCATGGTTCCATTTCTTTACCATGTTTCCTAGCAACAAAATCTCTTTTATCATAATGTTGATTCTTTGATTGTGGGTTATCAAGATCAACAACGGGTTCAACTTCTACATCATTATCATTACTAGGTTGAGAATCAACATGAACATTATCATTAACATTATCACTAGGTTCATGTTCATCACCTGATTGTGTTTCAGCATCATAAATAGAAATATCATTTGGATTCTCAGGTGGCTCAGCAATAGGTTCACTAGAAGTTTGCAAAGTCCTATCATTTTTCTTTTTCTTCTTTCTAGAAGAACTAGGTACATCAATATCATTTCTCTGAGAATCTTGCTCTATTCTCTTAGGGTGGCCTTTAGGATACAAAGGTTCCTAAGTTATTCTACCAGTTCTAGTAGCCACTCTAACAGCATAATCATTTTTCTTACTATTCATTTCATCAAGCGCTTCTTTCTGAGCTTTAAGTACTTGTTCTACTTGAGTGGTAACCATAGAGCATGTTTGCTAACAAGTTTAAGTTCACCTCTAATATCAGCCATATAATCACCCAAGCGTTTAATCATATAAGCATCTTGTTTTAATTGTCTACCAAAATAAGCATTAAAGTCATCTTGCTTAAACATAAAGTTATCAAACTCATCCAAGCACTGACTAGCAATTTTAGTAGGAGGGACTTCAGCTTTATCATATCTATAGAGAGAATTTACCTTTACTACCTGTGTCAGGATATCGGGAGGTTCTTCAGTAAATAAGTAATTGAGATCATATACTTCTTCAACAGGCGGTAAATTAAGACCGTGTATTTCTTCAATAGGAGGTAAATTCTTAACATCCTCGGCTTTAATACCTTTTTCTTTCATAGATTTCTTTGCCTCTTGGATATCTTCGGGACTAAGAAATAGAACACCTCTCTTCTTCAGAGTTGGTTTAGGAATAGGCTCAGTACTTGGCTCAGGAACTGGCCCAGGAGGTATCTCGGGAGGTGCCCAATTATTTTCATTAGCCAACATATTATTCAATAGAATTTCAGCGTCATCCGGTGTTCTTTCCCTGAAAAGAGAACCAGCACAACTATCCAGGTAATCTCTGGAAGCATCAGTTAGTCCATTGTAGAAGATATCAAATATTTCAGGTTTCTTAAGAGGATGACCAGGCAAAGCATTAAGTAACTTGAGAAGCCTCCCCCAAGCTTTTGGGAGACTCTCTTCTTCAATTTGCACAAAATTGTATATTTCTCTCAAAGCAGCTTGTTTCTTATGAGCAAGGAAATATTTAGCAAAGAAGTAATAAATCATATCCTGGGGACTTTGCACACAACCAGGATAAGGAGAATTATACCATATCTTAGAATCACCCTTTAACGAGAACGAAAATATTTTGAGTAAATAAAGATAGCGCGATCTCTCATTATTAGTAAATAGGGCAGCTATATCATTCAACTTAGTAAGATGTGCCACAATAGTTTCAGATTCATAGCCATAGAAAGGATCAGATTCAACCAAAGTAATTATATTGGGATCAACAGAAAAATCATAATAGTCCTAGTCAGGAACACAAATAGGTGAAGTAGCAAAAGCAGGGTCGGGTTTCATTCTACCTCTAAAAGATTTTTTACTCCATTTAATTACTAAACTCTTAAGTTCACGTCTATCCTGACAAGCAAAAATAGCTGCAGAAGATTCAACATCAAAAATATAACCCTCAGGAATAGTAGGCATAGGTTCATCATCACTAACATCATTGTGTTCAGGTTCAATAATTTCTCTTTCTCTAGACCTAGCAATTTGCTCATCAAGATATTCACCAAGTGGCACAGTAGTATCAAGCATAGAAGTAGTTTCATCACAAGTATCATGCATGACAGAAGTGGCATCATCAATAACATGCGACATATCAGAATTCATAGTAACAGGTTTAGGCGTCGCAAGCTTACTTATAACAGAAGGAGAATCTAGTGCAGAGCTAGATGGCAGTTCCTTACCTCCCCTCGTAGTTGAGGGCAAAATCCCGGTCTTAGCGTCTTTCAAGTTCTTCATAGTGTCCAGCAGATATAGATCCCAAGTGACTTAAAGAATAGAGCTATGCTCCCCGGCAACGGTGCCAGAAAAAGGTCTTGATAACCCACAAGAATAGGGGGTCGCAACAATTTTCGAGGGTAGAGTATTCAACCCAAATTTGTTGATTTGACACAAGGGGAGCCAAAGAATATTCTCAAGTATTAGCAGCTGAGTTGTCAATTCAACCACACCTGGAAACTTAGTATCTGCAGCAAAGTGTTTAGTAGAAAAGTAAAATGATAGAGGTGGTAACGGTAACAAAAGTGAAGACAGCAAAAGTAATGTTTTTGGTATTTTGTAGTGATTGTAACAGTAGCAACGGAAAAGTAAATAAGCGAGAACCAGTATATGGAAAACTCGTAGGCACCGGATCAATGATGGATAATTATGTCGGATGTGGTTCATCATGTAACAGTCATAACATAGGGTGACACAGAACTAGCTCTAGTTCATCAATGTAATGTAGGCATGTATTCCGAACATAGTCATACGTGCTTATGGAAAAGAACTTGCATGACATCTTTTGTCCTACCCTCCCGTGGCAGCGGGGTCCTATTGGAAACTAAGAGATATTAAGGCCTCCTTTTAATAGAGAACCGGAACAAAGCATTAGCATATAGTGAATACATGAACTCCTCAAACTATGGTCATCACCGGGAGTGGTTCTGATTATTGTCACTTCGTGGTTGCCGGATCATAACACATAGTAGGTGACTATAGACTTGCAAGATAGGATCAAGAACTCACATATATTCATGAAAACATAATAGGTTCAGATCTGAAATCATGGCACTCGGGCCCTAGTGACAAGCATTAAGCATAGCAAAGTCATAGCAACATCATTCTCAGAACATAATGGATACTAGGGATCAAACCCTAATAAAACTAACTCGATTACATGATAAATCTCATCCAACCCATCACCGTCCAGCAAGCCTACGATGGAATTACTCACGCACGATGGTGAGCATCATGAAATTGGTGATGGAGGATGGTTGATGATGATGACGACGACGAATTCCCCTCTCCGGAGCCCCGAACGGACTCCAGACCAGCCATCCCGAGAGAGATTAGGGATTGGCGGCGGCTCCGTATCGTAAAACGCGATGATTTCTTCTCTCTGATTTTTTTCTCCCTGAAGGCCAATATATGGAGTTGGAGTTGGCGTCAGAGGGCCACCAGGGGGCCCACGAGGTAGGGGGACGCGCCCCCACCCTCGTGGACAGGGTGTGGGCCCCCTGGTCTTCATCTTTTGCGAGGATTTTTCTTTATTTTTTCTAAGGTGTTCCGCGGAGTTTCAGGACATTCCGAGAATCTTTATTTTCTGCACAAAATCAACACCATGGCAATTCTGGTGAAAACAACATCAGTCCGGGTTAGTTCCATTCAAATCATACAAGTTAGAGTCCAAAACAAGGGCACAAGTGTTTGGAAAAGTAGATACGACGGAGACGTATCACACATGGCATCCACCGTAACGGGTCGCCGTTAAGCTATCGGGTCCGGTTTTGGATCCAATAACCCGCTAACAGCCACGACCAATGGGGATTTTCCATGTGTAAATTTCTCATTGGCCAGAGGAACCACATGTCGGCTCATCGTTGGGACAGATGTCATCCCTACAATGGATGGAACACGCCTATGATATGTCGCCACGTGGCATGGCCCAATAGTGGCCCATTTAAGGTAAAAAGGCTAGCCCAAGTAAAGGCCCACCATATTTTTTCAGACACTAGTGGGCTGGCCTATTAACAGCCTACCATGTTTTGTGTCAAACTGAGGCCTATATCAGATCAGGCCGGTTCACAGCCTGCCATGTTTTGGGCCAAATTACGGCCCATATCGGATCAGGCCCGTTAACATGCCTCTATTCTTTTGGGCCCATTTTAAGCCAAATTTGCATTTCAGCTTATTAAATGCCCGTTTACCAGTTCGGCCCGATAAGAGTTTCGTCCTGTTAGCGGCCCGTGGTGCAACTGGGACATTGTCGGCCCGGTTTAACTTCAGGCCATTTAACAGCCATGCAGAAAGTGGGCTATACCTTGTCCGAAGTAACTTTAGGCCTCTTAACGGCCCGTAGTCTTCATGGATAACTTTCAGCCAAACTGGCCTATCGGCCTGTTAATGGCCTGTGTAACAGTTGAGCCTAATTACAGCCCGCGTTGAATCCGGCCTGCTTACAGCCCATCTGATAATGGCATGTGACATTGTTGGGCCTACCGCCCGCGTTGATCCCGGCCTGCTTAAATCCCATAATTTTATTGGGCCAAACAGGGCCCAAGATATATTTTAGCCTGTTAACTGCGCATACTATTTGGACCAAACATGGGCCTGAGGCAGTTTTGGCCTGTATTGGCCCGTGAATTTTTTGGCTCAGCGCTAGCCCAATCTAGTTTTTAGCCTGTTAAAAGCCCGTGGTATTCTCTGGCCAAGTTGACCAGAACTTTACTCAGCCTGTCAAAGGCGGAAAACTACTATGTGATTAGACCTTCTAATGGCCCAAGATGATTATAGGCCCACATTTTGGCCCATATGGGTAACGGTCCAGCCTGAAGACCGACAACATTGAGATCCATTGAACCTTCTAGCCTAAATTACAACATACCGACCAAGAATAAACCTAGACTATACAATAAAGAAATTATGGCATAATAAAGCACAACATGACCACGGATTACATACACTGGGCATCAAAGGTCGCCACCAGTGCATATAAACGAGCCGACAAAAGAATATACAAAACTGAGAGCACTTCAAAAGGCATTATGCCTGGACGGGACAGCCATCGCAAGCAACCGAACAAGCTGATGAGACCTTAGTTGTGTCAACGATAGATATTGCATTCCTAGCTTTGTAGCACCAAAGCTCGCAAAGTAGTCCTCTGAGATCTTCATTGCATCTTTGACATCAAGTCGGAGCTTAGCTAAAGCAAGCCTTTCCGCTTTAAGTTGAGACTGAAGAAGTCGAACTGATTGAGGCAGCGACTACACAGAGGTTGCCTCACAGCTGCTGGGGAGTAGCTTCAACTCACTGTCTTCATCAAGACAAGACCTTGGGGTCATCTCACTCTCCTCAAGATGGTTTGGCTCACCATCTTCCCTAAAGTTCTAACTGGAATAAGAGATACGACTTTGAAAGAGAAACAAAGAGACATGTAACAGGTTTCACAATTATATAAGCAAATAAATGGATCTGTTCTGCATAAGGAACATGTTTGTACAACTACAATTTAAAACTGGTAGTTATTGCAAACATCCATCAGATGTAAACAGCAAAGTAAACAACAGTGGAGGAAATTGTGCCTATCCAAATCTATACTAGAACAAAGTTTGAAGGCTTGAGAAGGATGAACCTACATTACATGTTAACACGGGCTGGACAAAGCCCTTCTCCATTTCAATGGAAGGATAATTCAATAAATCCCCCAAAGAAACTTATTTATAAGCGTTTCCATTATTCTACATTTTGCAAAGAGTAAATATAGATCACATAATATTGGAAGAAATAGAGGATAATGAAGCTCAGGTGCAGACTGATGACACATAATCAAATAGCAATTAATTAAGTACAACGTTACAAGCAAAAGGTACTGACAAGAGGAATGCAGACATCAACGTGTGAAGTGGCATTGGCTTTATTCAACATTTCGGTAAGAGTAAATGTAGATCTGATAATTTGGAGGAAGCAGAGGGCAGGGCAGATAAGATGCAGAGTAATGCTAGACAATCAACCATCTCAAATACCACCACCGTCTGTTATTATTTGTCACTCAAATGGATGTATCTAGCACTATTAAGTTCTAAATACATCCAATTGATCAACAATTAATTCGATACCAAGGGAGTACATGACAACCGGTACTTACATGAGCAATCCAAAACTTCATAACCATTGTGTCAATTCTACATTTATCTAAGAGTAAATATAGATCTTATAATTTCGAGCAAAGGGAGGATAAAGAAGCGAACATTTACAGTGATGCTAAATAATCAAACAGCAATGAGTGTAAGTATGCTGACAAAGGGCAAGAGGTACTGACAAGAGCAATGCAGCGCCCAGTATTGTTGTGAGATCATATGATCCTTTGAGCAAGGAGATTCATCTGAAATTAGTTTTCATACAAAAGAGAAGGTAAGGCACATGCAGAAATTTAGGAGTTCAAATTTTGAACTGATATCATAGACAGTACCTGACGCTGGGCTCTCAACAGTTCTAATAGGGGTTTGGCCAGTGGAGTAGGGGTAAAGTGTGGTACACTTGGGCATGTGTTTTCTGTGGCTGCTGATCTATCTAATTTAACAGGTATCACTACCTTTTCCAAATACCTAGTTTGTAGTCCTTGAGGATCTGCACTCACCCTCTTCCTTTTGGACATCTATTACATAAGAACAACATTTGACTGGAAAAACATAGTATGATGACACATGGAATAGGTACAAAAAATGGATCGGTATGGCATATACTCATATATGATGCTTAAACTAAGCAGATGGTGGTGTAACAAAGTAGAAGTAATGCAAGAGGTCATATGAAAAATATGTGCGACCAATACAACCTTGCCAAGTTAGAGCAAGCACCTTGATGGGTGAATAAGATAGGCCATCCTCCACCATGCCAAGTTTGTTAGCCAGTGGATTGTTCGGCAATATTCCTCTCGTGCGCCCATTCTCATATTCATTTTGATCATGTTCAATACCTGACATGCATGAAAACATAAAAACAAGTGAGATTATTTTTGTAATGCAGAAGTGATTCTAATCCAATACTGCCTCCCTGTAAACCCCTTTGTGTTATCTCTACAATTCTACTAAGATATGCCATGCATGCTGTAATTTGGGGTGTGCATTAATATAATGTGGCCTACTACTCAAAATATGAGAGCTCCAAAAGTGATGATACTTCGCAGATGACAGCTTCAACATATAGTTAAGAAGAACAAGTCGACCTGGCCTAACAAGTTCAAAATATACTAAGGGAGATAAAATCGACCTGACCAGTCGACCGCAAATGTCTCTGCTACTCTTCCCATCAAGGAACATACTTATTAAAGAATAGAAGAGGATCATGTTAAAGAAGAGCAGAAGAGCAAGCAGATTGAAGATATTACAAGGTTTTCTATACAATGTCTGTTGCCCACCCATGATGAACCAGAGTGCACAGAGAAGTACTATTCCTTCCAGTCTCTCCATATGTGGCTCACATGCATTTTGAAACTGAAGTAGGAACATTTATCTGACCAATTAAACATGTCACAAATTTACTAATATGAGCATAATGTCATATTCAAATTTGTACAACTAAGATTGTTTAGCTCGATGGGTGGAGCAGTGCTATTCCGACACAAACCATGTAGGCTGATTGTGGTCATCATAAAATGGGGAAACCGTAAGCATGATGAGTATAGTGTTGACCATGGCAGTGGGATGGCAGATCTGATGTTGCAAACCGTGCAAAGGGTAGTTAGCAGCCGATGTTTGCTTTAAAATAACAACTAAGGTTTGGTATGGACAAGAAAGTACAGTCAACAAGTGACAAATAAATGTAATTTTGTTGTCTCTCTATATGTCGTGACATGCATTTTGAAACTCTAGTGGGACCTTTAGCTAACCAATTAAAAGTGTGTGTTAAATAATATCAGTATCATATCACAATCATATTTAAACAACTAAGCTTTGGAATTATGAGTGTTGTGTTGTTCAGCTTGAAGGGTGGAGTATTGCTAGTATGACAGAAAGCACCTAATCAGATCATAGTAGAGTAGATAAAAGGGGAAAACCCTAAGCATCAAGAGTAAAATCAAGAAAGTGGAACTAGCTGGACCATATGGGCTTGTATTGCCGGTACGACAAGAAATAGCTACACAAGAACAAAACAAAGCCATGGCCCGCCCAGCCCTAGTCCAATATACAAAGGAGTGAAGGTAAATTTGTACAAAAAATTGTGATCCCCTGTAGTCTAAGCCATCTGGGGTGCCCAATATTTTAACTGTAGCTCCACCGGTGTGTGGCGCACATGCTTTTCGAAACAAATATAGGAACATTAGGTGACCAATTAAACGTTCTCTGTTTTAGTAATATATGAGCTTCATATCAAATTCGTATATCAACAACTAAGCTTTGGAATTATGAGTGGCATGTTGTTTTGCTTGATGGGTTGAGGTCTTGAGGTGCAGTGCTAGCATGACACGAAGCACCTACAATGGTGGTAGTGAATATAAAGGGGGAAAACCATAAGCTTTACGAGTATAGTGACAGTGCCATGGCGGATCTGAAGGTGCAAACCGGACAAAGGCTACTTCGCAACCAATGTATGCTTTCCACAAGCCACTACGATTTGGTAGGGAAAAATACATTAAAAAAGTTAGATCTATTTTCCGGGTGAGATCAATAACTTAAGCAGATATGAAAGAGTACCACCTCTCTTGCGACGTCGTGTATGCCCCTGCTGATACGTTGAGGGTGTTGCGGGTGCGATGGCTGTCGGCACCGTGGAAGAATACTTTAGACGGCAGACGGACGGGTCGAGGGATAAGTCTTGTTGCCGTGGACGAGGGGGTCATAGGAGCGGCAATGGCAAGGTGGACGACGACGTCGATGAAGCGAGAGGACGCGATGAAAGGATCTTGGTTTGGCACCATGGATGAGAGACGCCCATCTCTTGCAGTGGACGACGGGGTAGGGGTAGCGGCTCCGGCAAGGTGGAGGATGGGGTGGCAGACAAAGGAGGCTAGCCGTAGTGTGGATGTCGTTGTGGCACCGATGGTGTCAGTGGAAACGACACCTATGTGATCAAAACAGGATCCCTACTATGGTTGCAGGGTGCGGCATTGAGAGGAGAGCAGGATCGGAGGCCAATTCAATGGACACAGGGCGTTTACCCAGGTTCGGGCCGCGTTGTGCATAATACCGTACTCTTGCCTAAGATCTCTGTTTGAGTGTTCTTCTTCTGGAGCTAGCTACAACAAGCTTAACTTGTCCAAAGATCCGAATCCTTCCACTGGATTCCTTGGACCTCCTTTTATAGGCAAGGGGATCGCCACAGTGGCACCAGGAGGTGGCATCGGGGTATTGTTCTTAAGCCTATCGATAGCCGTATGGGACAAGGTGCATTAAATGCGAACCCACATCTCATACGCTGCTGCCCTTCTCTGCTTCGACACGCGCTAGAGCCAGCAAGGCATGTGGTGCCATGTAGACTAGCAAGTAGCTGAGGTGGCGCCATGTAGACTAGTAGGCAGCTGAGGTGGCGCCACGGGAGGGCCTTCACGAAGATTTGCATGCCATCACGTGGGCATGCGCTGAGTTGGCCCAAAAGCCCCCTGTTCACACGCAGGTGCCTGCCCAACTAGTGGGCTGGCAGCTGCATAGGGAACGGGGGCGGGACCATGGCAGGCGCGGGCTTGGTGTAGATGTCACAGATGTCCTCGGCAAGGGTCTTGCCGCGGCGTCATAGTCGTTCCCGGCAAGGATGCTGTCGGAGGTCTTGCGTGCTTCTTTGGCAAGGATCTTGCCGGGGTTCGTCGTCTTCTATTCCTCCTCTAATTTGGAGTATCTCTTGTCTTAACAAAGATCTGCATGCCACCACAGAAGTGCCCCCCGAGCCCTGGTACCAATGAAGTTGAGGGAACTTGGGATCAAGGGTGGCGCGTCCTGCTGACGTGGGGCTGGGCAAGTTGCCCCGGCAAGACTCTTGTCGGGGCTGCAGATCCTGCCCCAGCAAGACTCTTGCCGGGGAGAATTGCCTTGCCCTCTTGATCTTCTGGTCTTGGTGCAGCATTGATTTTTTCTGTGGCTCCGATCCTCCCCCTTACCCTGGTTAGTTTGGTTGTGGCCGCACGTCTTTGACTGCCTGTGCACTTAGTAAGGGGTACAAAGTATTGCCCCTACTTTAGTAAACCGACAGACGGTGTACGAATGGGGAAATGGAGGGGGAGGGGGATCTCAAACTTTGGTACGCGCTTGTCTGAAATGTGGGAAAGTTATGAACTTATCCCCCGTTTGAAATTTCAGACATGTGTCGGTTGGGGATAGGACGGTAATCTCGCATCTCCCAAATATTTGCCGGTAGCAATTTCGGGCAAGGAGAGGGTGTTTTGCCGCCCACGGTTGGCGCCCACGACGTATGAACTTGGCTGATAGGTAGGGTGGTTGTGTCACATTTGAGGGAAGTTAAACATCTGCCCCTATTTAAAATATTTTCCTACATCGATTTCGGATGAGGAGAGTTTGTTTTCTCGCTCACCGTGTATGAATGGGGAAATGGAGGGAGAGTGATATGTCTCCAACGTATCTATAATTTTTGATTGTTCCATGCTATTATATTACCTGTTTTGGATGTTTAATGGGCTTTACTATACACTTTTATATCATTTTTGGGACTAACCTACTAAGCGGAGGCCCAACCCAAATTGCTGTTTTATTGCCTATTTCAGTGTTTCGCAGAAAAGGAATATCAATCGGAGTCCAAACGGAATGAAACCTTCGGGAGAGTTATTTTTGGAACAAACGCAATCCAGGAGACTTGGAGTGGATGTCAAGAAGCAGATGAGGAAGCCACGAGGCAGGAGGGCGCGCCCTAGGGGGTGGGCGCGCCCCCCACCCTCGTGGGCCCCTCGTGGCTCCCCTGACCGACTTCCTTCACCTATATATACCCTTATACCCTGAAAACATCCAGCAGCACCACGAAAACCTATTTCCACCACCGCAACCTTCTGTACCTGTGAGATCCTATCTTGGGGCCTTTTCTGGCACTCCGCCGAAGGGGGAATCGATCATGGAGGGCTTCTACATCAATGCCATAGCCTCTCCGATGAAGTGTGAGTGGTTTACCACAGACCTTTGGGTCCATAGTTATTAGCTAGATGGCTTCTTCTCTATCTTTGATTCTCAATACAAAGTTCTCCTCGATCTTCTTGGAGATCTATTCGATGTAATTTCTTTTTGCGGTGTGTTTGTCGAGATCCGATGAATTGTGGGTTTATGATCAAGATTATCTATGAACAATATTTGAATCTCCTCTGAATTCTTTTATGTATGATTTGTTATCTTTTCAAGTCTCTTGGAATTATTAGTTTGGTTTGGCCTACTAGATTGATCTTTGTTGCAATGGGAGAAGTGCTTAGCTTTGGGTTCAATCTTGCGGTGTCCTTTCCTAGTGACAGCAGGGGCAGCAAGGCACATATTGTATTGTTGCAAGGATAAAAAGATGGGGTTTATATCATATTGCTTGAGTTTATCCCTCTACATCATGTCATCTTGCTTAATGTTTTACTCTGTTCTTATGAACTTAATACTCTAGATGCATGCTAGATAGCGGTTGATGTGTGGAGTAATAGTAGTAGATGCAGAATTGTTTCGATCTACTTGTCGCGGACGTGATGCCTATATACATGATCATGCCTAGATATTCTCATAACTATGCACTTTTCTATCAATTGCTCGACAGTAATTTGTTCACCCACCGTAATACTTATGCTATCTTGAGAGAAGCCACTAGTGAAACCTATGGCCGTCGGGTCTATTTTTCATCATATAAGTTTCCGATCTACTTTATTTTCCAATCTTTACTTTCCAACCTACATCATAAAAATACCAAAATATTTATTATCTCTATTAGATCTCACTTTTGCAAGTGGCCGTGAAGGGATTGACAACCCCTTATCGCGTTGGTTGCAAGGTTCTTAATTGTTTGTGTAGGTACGAGGGACTTGGAGTGTAGCCTCCTGCTGGATTGATACCTTGGTTCTCAAAAAGTGAGGGAAATACTTACACTACTTTGATGCATCACCCTTTCCTCTTCAAGGGAAAAACCAACGCATGCTCAAGAGGTAGCAAGAAGGATTTTTGGTGCCGTTGCTGGGGAGTCTACGCTCAAGCCAAGACATACCAAGTACCCATCACAAACCCTTATCCCTCGCATTACATTATTTGTCATTTGCCTCTCGTTTTCCTCTCCCCCACTTCACCCTTGCCGTTTTATTCGCCCTCTCTTTCCCTTTCGCCTCTTTTTCTCTTGCCTCTTGTGAGCTTGTGTGTTGGATTGTTTGTCACGTTGGCTCAAGATAATACTAAATTGTGTGATTTTTCCAATACCAACAATAATGATTTCCTTAGCACTCCGATTGCTCCACTTACTGATGTTGAATCTTGTGAAATTAATGCTGCTTTGTTGAATCTTGTCATGAAAGATCAAATCTCTGGCCTTCCTAGTGAAGATGATGCTACTCATCTAAACAACTTTGTTGATTTGTGTGATATGAAAAAGAAGAAAGATGTGGATAATGATATTGTTAAATTGAAGTTATTTCTGTTTTCACTTAGGGATCGTGCTAAAACTTGGTTTTGGTCTTTGCCTAAAATAGTATTGATTCATGGAATAAGTGCAAAGATGCTTTTATCTCTAAGTATTTTCCTCCCACTAAGATCATCTCTCTTAGAAACGATATTATGAATTTTAAACAACTTGATCATGAACATGTTGCACAATCTTGGGAGAGGATGAAAATAATGATTTGCAATTGCCCTACACATGGATTAAATTTATGGATGATCATACAAAAATTTTATGCCGATTGAATTTTGCTTCTAGAAATTTTTTAGATTCGGCCGCGGGAGGCACTTTTATGGAAATCACTTTAGGATAAGCTACTAAACTCCTAGATAATATTATGGTTAATTATTCTCAATGGCATACCGAAAGATCTACTAGTAAAATGGTCCATGCGATAGAAGAGATTAATGTTTTGAGTGGAAAGATGGATGAACTTATGAAATTATTTGCTAATAAGAGTGATCCTATTGATCCTAATGATATGCCTTTATCTACTTTGATTGAGAATAATAATGAATCTATGGATGTGAATTCTGTTGGTAGGAATTTTGGTAACAACGCGTATAGAGGAAACTTTAATCCTAAGCCGTTTCCTAGTAATTCCTATAATAATTATGGTAATTCCTATAACAACTCTTATGGAAATTTTAATAAGACGCCCTCTGATTTTGAGATTAGTGTTAAATAATTTATGATTTCTCAAAATAATCTCAATGCTTTGCTTGAAGAAAAATTGCCTAAGATTGATGAATTGTGTAGGAACGTGGATAGAATTTCTTTTGATGTTGATTCTTTGAAACTTATATCTATTCCACCTATGCATGATATCAACGAGTCTCTCAAATCTATGAGAATTTCCATTTATGAGTGCAAGGAAAGAACCGCTAGAATGCGTGCTATGAAAGATTGCTTTGTAAAAGCGTGTTCTTCTAGTTTCCATGACAATAGGGATGAAGATCTAAAAGTGATTGATGTGTCTCCTATTAAATCTTTGTTTTGCAATATGAATCTTGATAATAATGGGAGTGGAGATGAGTCAACTTTAGTTAAAAGGCGTCCCAATGATTCGGAGTTTTTAGATCTTGATGCAAAAATTGGTAAAAGTGGGATTGAAGAGGTTAAAACTTTACATAGCAATGAACCCACTATTTTGGATTTCAAGGAATGTAATCTATCTATCTATCTATCTATCTATCTATCTATCTATCTATCTATACCTATACTAATTACAGACTCCCTAAAAATTACCACGTTAATTAGTAATTAGGAGCCGTTTATCAGGTGTGGGATCGAATTATAACGGTGTAGATCTTTGGATAACTCAACTTTCTAATCTAACCAGACACGGCTTGAAAAAACACAACCACCCCATTTTTTTGTTTTATATTAGTTATATCGATCTGATCATCCACATTGGGCTAGAAAAAATAGATCAACGCATCTAATCAACGCATTAATCTCTCATCTATAGTAATTAGTAAGGAAGTCCATGTTGTATTTTTTATATATAAAAAAGTCTGCTGCCAATCGATACAACTTGAGGTGCAAAAACAAATCTACGCATCATGAGTTCATGACTCTCGGGTCTTCAATAAGCCCCCTCTCCCCGCACTTCCATGCCATCTACGTCTCCTCCCCCTCTCAATCTGCATGTTACTGCATGACGCCCGCCGCCTTCTCTTACACAGAGTTCAGATGCACCTGCTCGGGATTTCCATGGTCTCACCGTAGGTAAGGCTTCCTGGTTGGTCGCTGCTGCCGGGGTCTGGGCTTTTCCTCTGCCGAGTTGTTACAGATGATCTTGCCTCTGCCGCATGCAAATCATAACGTCCTTTGTTCTTCTTTTAACGGGGGCATCCAATGGAATCTAAGGCGATCTCTTCCTCTGTACCATGTCTCCCTGCTTGAAGAGGATCCACAGGTTCATGCCCCAATTGCTGCAGATCCAGTCCATGCCTCCTTTACCATAGATCTAGACCATGCACTTTTTGTTGCAGATCCAGGTATACCCTATTACAAATTACAATTTTTTGTATCTCCAAGTAGTAGATGAAAATAGCTCTTTTGCAAATAATTAATTAAGGTTGGCAAACCTTAATAATTTAATCTCTTACTTTCTAACCAAGTCGACTACTAACTCAATGTAGTTCGTGATTCTTACATGACAAAGAAATTGGAAGTTGCCGAATCATTGATCTAAAAAGATAGCGAAACCAGTGCTCCCAGTAGTATACTACCAGAACCAACAAGTGATAATTTACAACTGTTGTGGTAGATTGTGATGCGTGCATAATTTCTAGGTACATAATAATGTGGTGTATGCAACAGCATGGGTATACATTCTATGGTCTTCTAAATAAAACAATTCATCTGTTTTAAGATGTACGACACACATATCTTATGTGTTGGTTCAGCACAGAAGGACGGCAAATTAACGACAGATCAAGTGCACTCGGTACATCATACTGAGAATTACAGGAAGGATGAGAGGATGTGAAGAAGCATGTGATGCGTGATGTTGTTGACGACAACACCACAAGGCTTTCATAAGCGGCCAATGGCACACAGGTTATATGATTCGATTGTTGCTGCATTGTATTATTACTTATTAGTATCTTAAATTACTCATGTGCCCCGTTATGGTATGTCCTGAAAGCAAGACTGATTGTATCTCTCTCACGTTGTCATATTTTCATAATATTTTGACCCAGCCAGTCCAACATAGAGAAGTCACCTTTGCCTGGCCGTAGCAACAACTGCCGTAGTTTGTGTCATCACGCCATATTGGGGCAGACAACTAATGTATCATCGAACCTGCTAACTGACTCTAACACCACTTTAACTAATATATAATGTAAGCGACTTGATCTTCTTTTTCCCATTGGATCCATGTACTGATTTGATCTTAGACACAACGAGATTGTGAGACTGCAAATGACATAGTTGCCACTATGAATTTATTGATCATCTACCTCCCACAATGGTGCAATCAACAACCATGGAATTTACAGCACAAAGATCATGTTTTGCTTATTGCTGAATTTTTGGTGTCGAATGAAAGGTATAAATTTTATTGCAGTATCCCGTTACTTGGCCTTTTAATTATTATTATTCTTGCTAGATTTATTTCTACCATCCTACTCTTCTGTTAGGGTAAGACCGTGAGAGTACTATATGTTTTGTTTACTATGCATGAACCAAGAAGAGCTTTCCGATGGTACAATTAGTGCAATATCTTTCTTCTACATTGCTTTGTCAGAAGTATCTTTTATTTGTTTAAAATGTCTGATGAAAAGTTGCCTTTACCTATGATCGTGTTACTCCATGTCGACATATATATTTTGTTGATTCCAGTTATAACTAAATATGAATGTATGTTTATTATGTTTATCGAGGTATATATGCGTTCCTTGACCCTGGTCCTCCAAAGGATCGAAGATTTTTGTCACATGATATTTGCTTATAAGCTCAGTGTCTATTGTTAGATTAACGTTTTGACAGACCTAAAATTTAATTTTGCGGCTGCATATATTAGTAAAAAGTAAATAAATTGTGATGCATATATTAGTCATAGGATATTTTCATTATCATAAAATTAGTTACAAAGCTAGCTCTCAAACAGTCAATTTATTGGGTTCCGTTAATGTGTGTCTAGATCTAGGTCAATTCAAGACAACAAGAAAGAATAATATTAAGTGTTGGCCGACACAGACAGAGAATCTCACCAGGGTAGGATATGCATGCAGTTTAGAGGTGATTTCGAAGGGATTCGGCCTGTACTAAAATCCAGCGAGTAAGCCAAAGTTATGATCTAGCACCAGATCTTTCAATATTATCTTAAATAAGTGAGATTGAACTTCCTATGTAAGTCAACCATTTGACCCCCCCCCACATATCTATGTTATGTTGTCTCGGTTACAGTGCTACTGTTTTCAAAGGGCAATTTCAATCATTTTCAATCCAATTGCACATGGTGATAATTGGTAATAATTCTGCAATTTATGTGTTCCTCGACATTAACCTAGCCCGTGCGTTGCACGGGTTGACGTCTAGTTATGATAATTGTTCTTTAATAGATTGTATTTCCTTGTTGCAATTCGTGTTATATTCTCCTCATGCTTATAGTCAAAATAAAGCTTTTACCAAACATATCGTTGATGCTTTAATGCAATATTATGAAGAAAAACTGGAATTGGAAGTTTCTATCCCTAGAAAACTTTATGATGAGTGGGAACCTACTATTAAAATTAAAATTGAGATCATGAATGCTATGCTTTGTGTGATTTGGGTGCTAGTGTTTCCACGATTCCAAAAACTTTATGTCATGTGCTAGGTTTCTGTGAATTTGATGATTGCTCTTTAAACTTGCGCCTTGTGGATTCCACCATTAAGAAACCTATGGGAAGAAATAATGATGTTCTTATTGTTGCAAATAGGAATTATGTGCCCGTAGTTTTTATTGTTCTTGATATAGATTGCAATCTTTCATGTCCTATTATTCTTGATAGACCTTTCCTTAGAACGATTGGTGGAATTATTGATATGAAATAAGGAAATATTAGATTCCAATTTTCATTATGGAAAGGCATGGAACACTTTACTAGGAAGAAAATCAAATTACCATATGAACCTATTATAAGAGCCACCTATGAATTGAATACCAAAGATGGAAATACTTAGATCTATTCTCGATTTTATGCCTAGCTAGGGGCGTTAAATGATAGCGCTTGTTGGGAGGCAACCCAATTTTATTTTTGTTCCTTGATTTTTGTTCATGTTTAGTAATAAATAATTGATCTAGACTCTGTTTAGATGTGATTTTATGTTTTAATTAGTGTTTGTGCCAAGTAGAACCTATAGGATCATCTTTGGTGATAGTTAATTTAACCTGCTGAAAACAGAAACTTTTACGCACACGAGAATAATTTTAATAAATCACAGAAAAGTGCTTTTCAGTTGATTCCCTTTGCAGTATATTAATAGACAAATTTCCTAGGACTTCCTATTTTGGTAGAATTTTTAGGGATCCAGAAGTATTCGAAAGTTATAGAATGCTACAGACTATTCTGTTTTTGACAGATTCTGTTTTTCGTGTGTTGTTTGCTTATTTTGATGAATCTATGGCTAGTATCGGGGGGTATGAACCATAGAGAATTTGAAATAAAGTAGGTTTAACACCACTATAAATAAAGAATGAGTTCATTACAGTACCTTAAAGTGGTGTTTTGTTTTCTTGCACTAACGGAGCTCATGAGATTTTCTGTTGAGTTTTGTGTTGTGAAGTTTTCAAGTTTTGGGTAAAGATTTGATGGATTATGGAATAAGGAGTGTCAAGAGCCTAAGCTTGGGGATGCCCAAGGCACCCCAAGGTAAAATTCAAGGACAACCAAAAGCCTAAGCTTGGGGATGCCCCGGAAGGCATCCCCTCTTTCGTCTTCGTCTATCAGTAACTTTACTTGGGGCTATATTTTTATTCACCACATGATATGTGTTTTGCTTGGAGCGTCTTGTATGATTTAAGTCTTTGCTTTTTAGTTTACCACAATCATCCTTGCTGTACACACCTTTTAGAGAGACACGCATGAATTGGAATTTATTAGAATACTCTATGTGCTTCACTTATATCTTTTGAGCTAGACAATTTTGCTCTAGTGCTTCACATATATCTTTTTAGAGCACGGCGGTGGCTTTATTTTGTAGAAATTATTGATATCTCATTCTTCACTTATATTATTTTGAGAGTCTTTTAGAACAGCATGGTATTTTCTTTGGTTATAAAATTTGTCCTAATATGATTGGCCTCCAAGTTGGGTATAATAAAAACTATCATATCAAGTGCATTGAATACTATGATCAATTTGATACTTGATAATTTTTTTGGGATATAAAGGTGGTAATGTTAGAATCATGCTAGTTGGGTAATTATGAAATTGAGAAATACTTGTGTTAAAGTTGGCAAGTCCCGTAGCATGCACGTATGGTGAACGTTGTGTGACAAATTTGTAGCATGGGGTGTTCTTTGATTCCCTTCCTTATGAGTGGAGGTCGGGATCGCGCGATGGTTAACTCCTACCAACCCTTCCCCTAGGAGCATGCGTAGTAGTACTTTGCTTCGAGGGATAATAAACTTCTGCAATAAGTATATGAGTTTTTTATGACTAATGTGAGTCCATGGATTATACGCACTCTTACCCTTCCACAATTTGCTAGCCTCTACGGTACCGTGCATTGCCCTTTCTCACCTTGAGAGTTGGTGCAAACTTCACCGGTGCATCCAAACCCCGTGATAAGATACGCTCTATCACACATAAACCTCCTTATATCTTCCTCAAAACAGCCACCATACCTACCTATTATGGCATTTCCATAGCCATTCTGAGATATATTGCCATGCAACTTTCCACCGTTCCGTTTATCATGACACACTCCATCATTGTCATATTGCTTTTGCATGACCATGTAGTTGACATCGTATTTGTGGCAAGGCCAGCTTTATAATTATTTCATACATGTACCTCTTGATTCATTGCATATCCCGGTACACCGCCGGAGGCATTCACGTAGAGTCATATTTTATTCTAAATATTGAGTTGTAATTGTTGAGTTGTAAATAAATAAAAGTGTGATGATCTTCATTATTAGAGCATTGTCCCAAGTGAGGAAAGGATGATGGAGACTATGATTCCCCCACAAGTCGGGATGAGACTCCGGACTTTATGAAAAATAAAAGAGGCCAAAGAAGACCAAATAAAAAGAGAGGCCAAAGAAGCCCACCAAAATATTAAAATTGAGAGAAAAAGAGAGAAGGGATAATGTTACTATCTTTTTCCACACTTGTGCTTCAAAGTAGCACCATGATCTTCATGATAGAGAGTCTCCTATGTTGTCACTTTCATATACTAGTGGGAATTTTTCATTGTAGAACTTGGCTTGTATATTCCAATGATGGGCTTGCTCAAAATGCCCTAGGTCTTCGTGAGCAAGCAAGTTGGATGCACACCCACTTACTTTCTTTTGTTGAGCTTTCATACATTTATAGCTCTAGTGCATCCGTTGCATGGCAATCCCTACTCCTTGCATTGACATCAATTGATGGGCATCTCCATAGCCCATTGATTAGCCGCGTCAATGCAAGACTTTCTCCCTTTTTGTCTTCTTACATAATCCCTATCATATTACTCTATTCCACCCATAGTGCTATACCCATGGCTTACACTCATGTATTGTGTGAGGGTTGAAAAAGCTGAAGCACGTTAAAAAGTATGAAACAATTGCTTGGCTGAAACCGGGGTTGTGCATGATGGGAGTATTTTGTGTTACGAAAATGAAACATGGCCTAACTGTATGATTTTGTAGGGATAAGCTTTCTTTGGCTATGTTATTTTGATAAGACATGATTACTTTGTTAGTATGCTTGAAGTATTACTATTTTTATGTTAATATTAAACTTTTATCTTGAATCTTTTGGATATGAACAATCATGCCACAATAAAGAAAATTACATTGAGAATTATGCTAGGTAGCATTCACATCAAAAATTCTGTTTTTATCATTTACCTACTCGAGGACGAGCAGGAATTAGGCTTGGGGATGCTTGATACGTCTCCAACGTATCTATAATTTTTGATTGTTCCATGCTATTATATTACCTGTTTTGGATGTTTAATGGTCTTTACTATACACTTCTATATCATTTTTGGGACTAACCTACTAACTGGAGGCCCAGCCCAAATTGTTGTTTTATTGCCTATTTTTAGTGTTTCGCGGAAAAGGAATATCAAACGGAGTCCAAACGGAATGAAACCTTCGGGAGAGTTATTTTTGGAACAAACGCAATCCAGGAGACTTGGAGTGGAGGTCAAGAAGCAGACGAGGAAGCCACGAGGAAGGAGGGTGTGCCCTAGGGGGTGGGTGCGCCCCCCACCCTCGTGGGCCCCTCATGGCTCCCCTGACCGACTTCCTTCGCCTATATATACCCTTATACCCTGAAAACATCTAGGAGCACCACGAAAACCTATTTCCATCGCCGCAACCTTCTGTACCTGTGAGATCCCATCTTGGGGCATTATCCAGCGCTCCGCCGGAGGGAGAACCGATCACAGAGGGCTTCTACATCAACGCCATAGCCTCTCCAATGAAGTGTGAGCAGTTTACCATAGACCTTCGGGTCCATAGTTATTAGCTAGATGGCTTCTTCTCTCTCTTTGATTCTCAATACAATGTTCTCATCGATCTTCTTGGAGATCTATTCGATGTAATTCTTTTTGCAATGTGTTTGTCGAGATCCGATGAATTGTGGGTTTATGATCAAGATTATCTAAGAACAATATTTGAATCTCCTCTGAATTCTTTTATGTATGATTTGTTATCTTTGCAAGTCTCTTTGAATTATTAGTTTGGTTTGGCCTACTAGATTGATCTGTCTTGTAATGGGAGAAGTGCTTAGCTTTGGGTGCTTTGGGTTCAATCTTGCGGTGTCCCTTCCCAGTGACAGCAGGGGCAGTAAGGCACGTATTGTATTGTTGCCATCGAGGATAAAAAGATGGGGTTTATATCATATTGCTTGAGTTTATCCCTCTACATCATGTCATCTTGCTTAATGCGTTACTCTGTTCTTATGAACTTAATACTCTAGATGCATGCTAGATAGCGGTCGATGTGTGGAGTAATAGTAGTAGATGCAGAATCGTTTCGATCTACTTGTCGCGAACGTGATTCCTATAGACATGATCATGCCTAGATATTCTCATAACTATGCACTTTTCTATCAATTGCTCGACAGTAATTTGTTCACCCATCGTAATACTTATGCTATCACTACAGGAATCGGGCAGTTTGCCATCTGGCAAGTACAGACGGCAAAGGCTGAACTACAGACGACAAAGAATTTGCCGTCATATGGCAGACGGCAAACTCAGACGGCAACGTCGAGGCGGCAAAGAGGTACTTTGCCGTCAGCTTTTCGTCGGGATGACGACAAAGACTTTGTCATCAAGTTTTTATCTGCGGCAGACGGCAAAGTAGGGTTTATAGTTTTCTGTTAGGAGGTGGGACCCCAATAGTTTTGCCGTCAACCACATAGTCAATAGACGGCAAAGTTTATTTTCAAAATAATAAAAAAAGCGTCAGTCCAGCCTCCGGCGAGCCCGGCGTCCTTCGTACAACGAGTCTGGCGTCGTGCATCCGGAGCAACAAAGGACGATGGCGGACATGGTCGGAGTAGTAGCTGGCCGCGGTGGCCGGCAAGGCACAATGTGCAGAAGCTGGTGCGCATGCGGAGGCGGGCGGGGGAGATGGGAGACGGGCCAAGCAGCATGCTGAATCCTACGGGTGAGAGGCGGGACGGGTCAGGCGACAGGCGACGATGCTGGTGGCATGCGACTATTCCAGGGAGATGCGGGGCAGGGCCGACGACAAGCGATGGGGCCGGCAGCTTGCGGCTGCTCCGGGGAGATGCGGGGCAGGGCCGACGACAGGCGATGGGGCCGACAGCTTGCGGCTGCTCCTGGGAGACGTGGGGCGGGGCCGACTATAGGTGACGAGCTCGGCAGCACGCAGGGGCCTGTGGCGGCGAGGTGGGACGGGTTTGGCGAGGGACAGTGCCGGTGGCATGCGGCTCCTCCGGTGAGACGCGGGGCAGGATTGGCGACGAACGACGGGGTAGGCGGCGTGCGACTGCGCTGGGTCGGCCCGCGTGGCTGCTCGCTGGTGATGGGCATGCACCTGCTCGTGAGGAGAGAGGAGGGAGCTAGCCCTCGGGAAGGAGATAGAGACATAGAGGAGAGGAGCACGTGGGTGGGGGCGGGTTGTGCACATGGGTGGGGCCATGTGGGTGGGACGAGCGCACAGGGACATGACTCGTGTGTGGCTGGGACGTGTTTCGAGAGGCTGCGGTGGATGGGTACGTGCGCTTTAGATGTTGCCACGTCATTGATCCGCGTGATCAATCCGTGTGGTGTGTTTTATCTTTGCCGTCTGTTAAAAAAACATAGACAGCAAACTACTCACTTTGCCGTCTGTCACAAAAAATACAGACGGCAAAGATTCTTTGCTGTCTGACAAAACAAATACAGACGACAAAGATTCTTTGTCGTCTGTGTTTTTTTGGCAGACGACAAAGTGAGCTCTTTGCCATCTGTGTTTTTTTGGCAGACGGCAAAGTCTATCTTGCCGTTAGTTTTTCTTTGCCGTCTATTGATGACGGGAAACCCATTCTTTGCCGTCTGCCCCGACGATATGCTGACGGCAAAGTAAATACTGACGGCAAATCTCATGTTTCCCGTAGTGTATCTTGAGAGAAGCCACTAGTGAAACCTATGGTCCCCTGGTCTATTTTCCATCATATAAGTTTCCGATCAACTTTATTTTGCAATCTTTACTTTCCAATCTACATCATAAAAATACCAAAAACATTTCTTATCTCTATTAGATCTCACTTTTGCAATTGGCCGTGAAGGGATTGACAACCCCTTATCGCGTTGGTTGCAAGGTTCTTATTTGTTTGTGTAGGTACGAGGGACTTGGAGTGTAGCCTCCTACTGGATTGATACCTTGGTTCTCAAAAACTGAGGGAAATACTTACGCTACTTTGCTGCATCTCCCTTTCCTCTTCAAGGGAAAAACCAATGCATTCTCAAGAGGTAGCAGAGAGAGACATGTCTTTCGTACGAGCTTGAATCAAATGTGTTTTGCCACCCACGTTTGGTACCCACCATGTCTGCATGGGCTCAGAGGCGGTCGTGTCATGTCTGATTGAAGTTACTAGTCTACCCCTATCGATAGCAGTGTAAATCCGGTCGATTAGGATGTCAAGTATGAGGGGTAGATAGTAATTTCCATCTTGGAAACACTTGCTTCGGGCAGCCCACAAATGATAGTGGGTGTTTAGCCGCTTTGTTCAAAACTTGGGAGAATTAGCATTCATGTTTACCCTGGGCCCTGGCAACTAAATTCAAATCCAATTTGTATTCGATTATGAATATCCATAGATAATTCTATGTTTTGTTATCTATTTCTTCAAAACAACGACAAAGATTTATTCCACCTTTATATATGATTATGATTTAGAAATGTCGTGATCTTCAAATTCAGTAGGTTGGATACACTTTGAGTCAAATAGTTATTTCATCCAATACAATATGCTCACACAAAAAATAGTTCACCTTATGTCAATCATACAAGTACTAAGGATTAACTCGCCTAAAAAATTTGGATCATTACAACACATGGACAACATAGGGGTTCTTACAATATAATCCATTAAGAGACATGACACAACATGCAAGTACAATAATCTAATGACAATTTCAACTCGTATCTAAAGAAGAACTGGGATTACCCTGGGCTTCAGATAGAAGAAATAGCAGGACCTCCTCCGTCTTCAAATGCAACATTCTTACTTCCTCCAATTCTTGGGTTGCTTGCATAATGCGTGTAGCTAATTGCATAATTTCCAGCCTCAAGATCAAGATTACCTCATTAATGGCAGCCACACCATCTCTTTCTGCCTCTAGTAGAGCCTCAAGAACTATAATATATGTGCTCAGACTGCTCTCCGGCGGTGTTGCCTCTGAACTGCTACCATCTGGTAACATGGATGGCGCACTGCTTCCACAAATAGATTCTGGGGTTGTACATTGCGTCCTAGTGTGAACGGCATCCTGAAAGGTTTCTGCTGGACATAAGTAGGAACATTGGAGTGATTTTTCAACACACTTCGAGGGATGGTTATATGATCCAATTATATTAGCATTGTTGAGAGATTTCACTAGCGAAAGTATGGACCCTAGGCCTCATTTTCAAGCATTGCAATACCATTTGTGCTCTGTTTTATCAATTGCTACCTTTCTATTTTTATTGTTCTTATTACGAAAACCAATATCTACTATCGTTACTACACTTGTATCACCATCTCTTCGCCGAACTAGTGCACCTACACAATTTACCATTGTATTTGGTGTGTTGGGGACACAAGAGACTTTTTGTTATTTGGTTGCAGGGTTGTTTGAGAGAGACCATCTTAATCCAATGCCTCCCATGGATTGATAAACCTTAGATCATCCACTTGAGGGAAAATTGGTACTGTCCTACAAAACTCTGCGGTTGGAGGCCCAACAAGAGTCTACAAGAATAAAGTTGCCTAGTAGACATCAAGCCTCGCATTTCTTCTCCGATATTTGGGTTTTGTTTGGACAACTTGGTCTATTTATCTTGCAATGGGAAGAGGTGCTTTGTGATGGGTTCTATCTTATGGTGCTTGATCCCAGTGACAGAAGAGGAATCGACACGTATGCATCGTTGCTATTAAGGATAACAAGATGGGTTCTATTTCTAAATAAATAGATCTTGTCTACATCATGTCATCGTTCTTATTGCATTACTCCATTTTTTCGTGAACTTAATATACTAGATGCATGCTGGATAGCGGTTGATGTGTGGAGTAATAGTAGTAGATGCAGGCAGGAGTCGGTCTACTAATCTTGGACGTGATGCGTATATAATGATCATTACCTGGATATCATCATGAGTATTTGAAGTTCTATCAATTGCCCAACAGTAATTTTTCCCACCGTTTGCTATTTTTCTCGAGAGAAGCCACTAGTGAAACCTATAGCCCCCGGGTCTCTTCTTTAATATATTTGCCTTCGCGGTCTACTTTTATTTGCTTTTATTTTCAGATCTATTAATCCAAAAATACAAAAATACCTTGCTGCAATTTTTATTTATTTATTTTATCTCGTGTTCCGTGAGATCTATTTATCCAATCTACTATAATTTTACCTATATTTTTACCCGTGAGGGATTGACAACCCCTCTCTTACGTCGGGCTGCAAGTATTTGTTCTTTGTGTGCAGGAGCTGTTTACGTGGCGTTGTGCGGTTCTCCTATTGGTTCGATAACCTTGGTCTCATCATTGAGGGAAATACCTACCCTTGTTGTGCTAGCTTCATCATCCCTTCCTCTTTGGGGAAATACCGATGTAGTTCGAGCAAACATTAGCGGTCTCCGGTGACGGGGTCCCAGACGAGGAGATCCACGTCTGAATCATGGGACATGTGGAGGAGGATGAGGCAGTGGCAGCAGTCGAGGGGGCGCGCGGGGCTGATGGCGGTGCCTGGGTGGGGGAAGTCATGCATTGAGGTGGTGGAGGCGAAGCACGGGGTAGGGTCCCCGTTATAGACCTGGTGGTAGAGGAGGTCGAGCAACGGAGGGGCTCCATGGAACGCGTGGTACTGGGTACGGAAGGCGGGGAGGCAGATGACGCTGATGCCACTGAGACTGGTGCTGATGCCACTGAGTACGACTACGTCGCCGACAACCCTTCTTCATGTGCAACAGAGCAACCAGGCAAGCCCCCCCTTGATCACTAGATATCGCCTATTCCTTCCCTCTACTGCTTGCATTAGAGTAGTGTAGCATGTTACTATTTTGGTTAATCATATTCTGTTGCATAGCCTGTCATTGTTGCTACAGTTGTTGATACCTTACCTGCAATCCTAAATGCTTAGTATAGGATGCTAGTTTATCATCTGTGGCCCTACATTCTTGTCCATCTGCCATGCTATACTATCGGGCCGTGATCACTCAGGAGGTGATCACGGGTATATACTATACATACATACATACATACATACATACATACATACATACATACGTACATACATACATACATACATACATACATACATACATACTATACAGATGGTGACTAAAGTCGGATCGGCTCGTAGAGTACCCGCAAGTGTATCGAGGATGTGGGCTGAAGGGGCAGGTGGTTCCATCCAGGTAGTGATGGGCCTGGGTTCCCGACAGCCCCCTCATGGTTACTTTGTGGCGGAGTGACAGGGCAGGTTGAGACCACCTAGGCGAGAGGTGGGCCTGACCCTGGTCGGTGTTCGCGGTTACTTCATAATAACACGCTTAATGAGATCTTGGTATTTGATCTGAGTCTGGACACTGGCCTATACGCACTAACCAACTACGCGGGAACAATTATGGGCATTCGACGTCGTGGTATCAGCCGAAGCCTTCTTAACGTCAGCGACTGAGTGCCGCGCGCCGGGTTGCACTACAAAAAAAATACACTTCTGTGATGATACGTGTTTGTCACAGTAGGTCGCGTTTTCTATCATGCATGTACATCCATGACGATTTTATGACAGAATCAAGATAGTCATACCTGTGCTATCGTAGAAGTGTTCCATGACATTACCAAAATTATCATCACGGAAGTGTCCACTTCCATGACGATAAATCGCGCGTCACAGAAGTGCTTTCGTCAAGGGTGACCGACATGTGGCATCCACCGTAACGAAACACCGTTAAGCTATCGGGTCGGGTTTTGGATCCAATAACCCATTAACAACCCGGACCAATGGGGATTTTCAACGTGTAAAATCATCATTGGCTGGAGGAAACACGTGCCGGCTCATCGTTGGGACAGATGCCATCCAGTCATTGGACAGAAGGCGCCTATGATACGTCAACACGTGGCACGGCCCAACAGAGGCCCATTCCTGTGAAAAGGCCGGCCCGTTTGACTTGGTCAAAAGGTGGCGGGCCGGCCCATGGAAAGCCTGTTAACGGCAATGTTCGCATATAGCCCATTTACAGCCCGCTAACCCAAGGCCCGTTACACCCTATCCGAATTAGGCCCAGCAGCGTCATCTGGGCCATCCAATATGATTCCAGCCCGTTTTCACTTCTGGCCCATGTATGGCCCATGACGTCTTTCGGCCCATATGAGGCCATTTGTAACTCTTGGCCCATTAACGACCCGTGGTGAAACTGGCCCGCAATGAACAGTGTATCACTTTATGCCCATTAACGGCCTGTTATTCCGTTGGGCCGTTTCCAGCCCGTGTTATCTTTCGGCCTTCTCAGAGCCCATTTATTCTTGGGCTCATTTCCAGCATTCGTTTACTTACGGCCAGTTACTGTCATTTTCTACTTGTGGGCTAAATTCAGCCCGGGTTACAGTCGGCCCATTTGTGGCCCGTTAATACATTGGGCCGTTTTCATAGCGTCATCAAATACGGCCGATTAACGACGGCCCGTTATGGTCGGCCCATGAACAGACAATTCCAACTCTAGCCCGTTTACGGCCATAATGCGGTCTGTTATTGGCCCATGTTTGGCCAACCGATCATACGGCCCGTACACGGCCAATTGATGATACGACCCGTAGAAGGCCCATTGTGTCTACGACCCGTATAAGGCCCATTGTTTGTACGAAACGTAGAAGGCCCATTGTTTCTACGGCCCATAGGAGGGAAATGGTAACCACAGTAAATATGTAGCCCATGGTTATTGTGGCCTAGTTTTAAAAAATAGGTTATTGCGGCCACTAGCAAATCGCAGAAAAAGAACTGCACTGACTACAAGCACAAAAATAAACAAGACAATAAGGAAATAAATAAGCAAGCAACTTACGCTAGGCTATCATGGCTATTACACATATTACATCCACTGGGCATCAAAGTTCGCCACCAGTGCAAATATAGGGAACACAGCAGCATATAAACGCCGCAGCAAAACAAGTCCAGAACTGAAACCACTTCAGAAGAGCTCAAGAAACAATATCCTGGGTACCCATAATGATGGCAAGATGCTTAGCAAGCTTATTAACTTTCTCTTGTTTGGCGCTTAAGTCCTCTAGCACTTGTTATTGCACCAGAAAGTATGCATATGAATTCTGCAGGGACTTCCTCAGTCCTTTGGCTTCATGTCGCATAACATCTGATCGATGTCTTTCAACTTGAAGTTGAGACTCAAGAAGCCGAACTGATTCAGGCAACGAGTTCGAAGAGCTGGTGCCAGCAGTAGTAGCCAGTAACTCGAACACTACTTCAAGACAGTACTTAGGGGTTGTCTCAGTGTCTTCAATATAGTTTTTATCAGATTTCTTGGAGACCAACAGGGATGTCTCACTATCTTGAACCTTATATGCATTACCTCCTTTACCATTGCATAACGGGGTACTCTTCTCCAATATTTTATCCGCGTTCTAAAAGAGAAACAAACAAACACATCACATGTTTACAATGTAGTATATGAAACTCATTTTGGTAAACTAGTTCGGTAGTAAGGTGGACAGGATAACAACATGAAACAAACATATATCTATGTAGTATGGTCACTGTATGGTCTATATCATTCTAGTTTATGTTGCCAAATCAAGATAGATATAGTTCGAATCATATCTATTTAAGACAAAGCAACATAGACAGAATATAAGTGTGGGAAACTACACAGCAATAACAACACTTGTAATGTGCATGGCATGAGAACATAACTATTTATTCAATTGAAAATGAAATCAACATAGAGCAAGTTACAACAGCAAACAGCCAAACACATTAAAGAAACAGGTTTAAAGCATACCTGTTGCGCCATTGGAGTTTCAATTGCATCCTTCAAATTTGAAATTAGTTGGTATGAGTAAATACAGTGATGCAAGAGCAAAGTAGTATGAACCATAGCTACGGAACCCGACCTAAGAACAATCTTCTTCTGCTTTAAGCGTTGACTTGGGGTTCGCAGTGGTGGTCCTCGTGCTTTGGGCACTGCAGTTGCCTTACTAACTGCTCGTGTTTGGGTGCTCTATGGTGGAGAAGGTGTTGTGTCAATGGGAACTGTGTTACTATCTGCTGGGGTTGGGGTTAGAAGGGGTGTAGCTAGTTCTCTATCCAACTGGGTAGGGGTACAATCTGCATGAGTCTGGGTTATGTGCGGTGGGGCTGGTTCTTGGGCAAGTACCACTGTGATTCTATCTGCATTGGCAGGTAGCACGATCTTTTCTGAAGACCGTGTTTTTACTCCCACAGATACTGCCATCACTCCCTCCAATTGAAATGGCTGATAAACAAGAAAAGTAATTGAATGTACAGACATTGTATGATAGACAGATGCAATGGATAGTAGGGAAGAAAACAAGGCATGAAATAATTCACATTTATGTTGTCTAACCAAACAGAATAGCAGGACATAATTTCACATATATGATGGCTAATTAAACAGGATAGCATGACACAATTTCACATGTATGATGGCTAACTAAACATGATAGAGTGACATACTTCAAAATATGATGACTATATAAACAGGATGACATGATATAACTATATGATGTGTCTATTAAAGTGGTTGGCATGCCATAAATCACAAACATGTCGTCGATGGAAACATGATGGCATGATATAATTCACTGATAGAATGACATAATTTAAAATATGATGACTATGTAAACAGGATGAGATGATATAACTATATTATGTCTTTAGAAAATGGGTTGGCATGCCATAATTCAGATACATGTTGTCTATGTAAACATCATGGCATGACATAATTCAAATATATGATTTATATACTAAGGAAGTGAGCAGAGGGCAATCGCATATATGATGTGTCAACTAAGGAGATGGCATTCAATATTGTGTATATGATGTAAAAACTAAGCATTGCAATACAACATATGCATGCTATGAGTAATATAACCCTGCCAAGTTTGAGCATACACCTCAGGGGGATAATAGGACTGGTCATCTGCCTCTGAATCCTCCTCTGAAGAGCTATCTGTAACCAGCAAGATATCTGCTTCAGCAGGTAGCATTGTCTGCTCTGAAGACCTTGTTTTCACTCCAGATTTCTCCATCGCCAATTCAAATGGCTGATGCACAGGAAGAACAGTTGAATATACAAACATTGTCGGCAAAAGCAATGAGAAATACAAAAAAAGGACGGCATGATATAATTCACATATATGACGCTTGCCTAAACAGCATGGCATTGCATAATTCACATACATAATGCCTTGCAACAAGATAACATTGCATAATTCACATATATAATGTCTTGCAACAAGATGGCATTGCATAATTCACATATATGGTTATTAGACACTAAACATGTGGCATTCACACAAAGCATGTCTAAACTAAGCAAATGACATAGCAATGCAAGATACCATACACACGATATGAGCAACATAACCCTGCCAAGTTAGAGCATGCACCTCGAGGGGAAATATGACTGTTCATCTGTCTATGAATCCTCCTCTGAGGAGCTATCGATAACCAGCAAGACATGCGCTTCGTCAGATAGCATTGTCTCCTCTAAAGACCTTGTTTCCACTCCATATTTTTCCATGACCGTGTCGAATGGCTGATGCACGGGAAGAGTAATTGAATGTACTAAAATTGTTGAAAAATTTAACACATAATAAAAAAATGATGGCATGATATAATTCACATATAAGATGACTGGCTAACCTGGGTGGCATTGCAAAATTCACAAATATGATGCCTGGCTAAACAAGATGGCATTGCATGATTCACATATACGATAAAGAAACTAAACAGATGGCATTGAAACAAAGCATGTCTAAACTAAGCAGATGACATCTTTAATGTATACAGTAAGCAATGCAAGGCACCATATGCATGATATTACCAACATCAGCATGCCAAGTTAGAGCGAAGACCTCATGGGGTAAATAGGAGTGGTCTTCTCCTTCTGAATCCCCCTCAGAACAGTTATCTTCCTCTTGATTACGATCCAAAATGGGTGGAGGGGGGGCTGCCTTTGCGCCCACCATGGAGCAACGTCTGTACAAAATTCTATTGCCATGCATGGCTCGTCTCTTTTGCTCTACATGATCAGTTCCATTGTGTATGATAACTGGCATGCATAGGAATAAAACATAGTAAGATTATGTAAGGAGTGCATGCACAAATCCAGAGTGATGGTAGCAAACTGTGGATAGACCCAAAACAAATGATAGCAGGCAGATAATAGCTTTAGTTAAAAGTTACAGATAATGGCTCCTTTAATGTTTGTTTGCACCCAACATGAAACTCATAGTAGATACTCGAGATTAACCAGATAGTAGACAGATAGTACTGATTGCTACCCCAATATGTACCCCACAACCATTTAAAACCTCTAGTTTTAGCACTAGTTTGGACCTGACTCGGAGTCTAATAGGTGAACACGACGATAATGTAGCATGTCATCATATTAAGCGATGCATAACGTAAGCATACACGGAAGAGTGTGACCTCTCTTGCGGACCCATGTAGTCCTCAAGGTCATCTGCTTAGTGGATGATGGTAATGCAGTTGTCGTGGCTGCCGGCGGCGGGGAAGAAGATCTGAGGCGGCGACAGACAGTCTGGAGAGCGGATCCCTGCTGTGGTGAACCCTTCCATCGTTGGAGCAACTGAGCTGGGGTGGAACACAGCGCCGCGGGAGCAGGACAAACCACACAAGGTTTTCTTTGACACATATCTGTAACAGAAGTAATTGAGTAAGGGCTTGTTTGAATTTGATGATTCTAACAATGCAGGGATAGGAAATAGACAGGAATAGGATAGGAATGCATGTGCAAAATAGAGAATTTAAAAACACAGGATTTCTACCAATTTGGATGTTTGATTCACAACAATTGGAAGATCACAGGATGGAAAAAAGCATGGTGAGATTAGGTCAAACCACAAGAAAATGTATGGTTATAATGCTATCATGCTACTATCTCTTAGTCTTGTGCTTGATGAATAGAAATTTGAAAAGGAGGACAAGTGAAAATTAAAATTCCTGCGTTTTTTCTTTCAAGGACACACTAAAGGAACAAATCATACAGTTTTCATTTGCTCCATTCCTTTGAACCAAATTCATGAATAGTAGTACCATAGGAAACTTTACAATTCCTATGTTTTTCATTCACTTTTCCTTTCAAGCACTGGCGATTCTAGTAGGCAGGCTTGATCAAGGAAAAGCCTACACTAAAAAAATGTTTTTGTGCTACTTCTATTACTTTGGACCCAGGCCACTGCCCTACTAACTCAACTCCCAGGGCCATCAACAAATGCACAGCTCAAACGCGTAGAGGTAAATAAGGATGGCGTTCAAGAGAGTCCATCACGGATAGCTAAGTTGCCTGGTACCTCACTGCTTGTCATATAGTAGGATAAAATAATCGTATTTTCCGTTACTACATGTGCTCAGTGGACAATATATATAACATGTAGAGTAAAAAAAGAGATGCAATAAGTGTACAACCTCTTTGGCGAAGCCATGTCGATCTCAGCGTGATTGGGTTGGCCGGTGAGGATGCTTCGGCTGACTTGGCTGTCGGAGGAGGGGAAGAAGATCTTAGGCATCTGGAGATGGAGCCCGAGGTACTACTCCGCTGTGATGGAGGGTTTCATCGTTGGAGCAGCTCCAGTGAGTTGTACAATGCCGAGGCTGAAGCAGGACAAGAGAGACAATGTTAACCTGAGTGGAATTCTAATAGCATCTCCAATACATGACGTAAAATACATAACCACAAAGTGCTAGATGTAAAATACATCAGCTGCTCATCTCTGAACTTAACTGTCGAAACTGAATTTAACTGTTGAAACTGAACTTAACTGTCGAAACTGAATTTTGCTGTCGAAACTGAACGCACTAGCAAGGTGAGGCTACACGTCAGTCGACTGGCTTTTTCATCTCTGATTAGTTGATTTTGCAGCCATTGGATACGAAATCAAGGGCCTGCAGTTCATCTTCAACCTCCACTCCCCTGAGCCGCCAGCTACCACTGGCCAAACAACAGCCCCCCGCCGCCCGTGGCCGGCGGTGCGCCGCCCCGCCCGCCCCGAAAACACTCCCCTTCGCTAGTCCGCCGCCGCCCCGGCCATGCCTCTAGGCCCCCCCGTGCCGAGCTTTTTCTCTGGCGATCCCCACGCCACCGCCCCCACCCTGAACCCTAAGATAGATAGTGGGGTACGACTCTGTCAAGCCCCCCTCCC
>NC_041391.1:68591723-68614997 GCF_002162155.2 Triticum dicoccoides | reverse complement strand
GTCGACTGAAGTGTAGCTAAATCGGAGCAGCATCGCAAGCAAGAGCAAGAGCGAGAGCAGCAGTAAGAGCAAGAGCAATAGCAAGAGCAGACCAGGCAGGGGACCAAGAGCAAGAGCAGAGCAGCAGCGCGAGCGAGAGCTAAAGCAGCAGCAACTCCTACTGATGTGGACGTCGCCACCGAGGGAGCGACACCGTGGAGGAAGTGGCCGGTGACGCCGACTTGGATGGAGCTGCGCCGTGTCAGCTCGGGACTGAGCGCCGGTAGCACCGTGAGATCGAATGAAGAAGAAAATGCAGCGATTAGTGTACAACCTCTTTGGTGGCGCCGATTAGGCCGCAGCTTCATCCGAGGAAACGGTGATGATGATGCTCTTCCGGTGGTGCAGGTGAAGACAATGGTGTGGGAATGGAGGTGGCACGAAAGACGAGGGGAATGTTGGGGCGGCTCCTTGGAGGTGGAGGACGGGGTGGCTGAACCGGCGGGACGACGAGATCAACGACGGATCCTCATCCGGTACGGTGGATGAGGGACGTCGAGGTGTTGTTGTGGATGACGTCATCGGGGAAGAGGCTCCGGCTAGGTGGCGGACGGAGGAGGGTGTGCAGCTTCGTTGTGGATTTTCGCGGCCTCGGTGTATGAATGGGTGGGCGGATGGGATGGGAGTGGGGAAGACGCGCTTGTCCAAAATGTGGGGTAAGTTATGAAAGTACCCCCACTGATTTGAGGCGGTTCTTTCGGTTCAGGGGTACCACGGGCATTTCGTGTGTCGGGATTTCACAGGAGGTGGGAGTTTTCGCGCGCGTTGTAATTTCGGAATAGCAAGGCGCGGGTTGAGATGGAGGGAGTCGTCGGAGCACAACGAGACAAAGATATATCTTAAATATTTCGGGCTAACAAGGCGCAGGTTGAAGAGGCGGGAGTTTCACAGCATGATAGACAGAGACGCTAGCTTGAATTTTCGGCATAACAAGGCGCGGCTTGAAATTTCGGGAGAACAAGCTTAACGTGTACGCAAAAAAGACAATTTGCACCTCAACACGCACAACACACACACACAAACACCATTTAGACTAGAGTAAGGTACACGTGCATTGCACACATGAGATTTGGCAACCAAATTATGAATAAATACCACATTATAGCATGTAAGCTTTGAGTCATATATGCATGATGTAGATGTTCATTTAATTCTTATAGTTCATTTCATTCAAAATCATCTAGTTTTTATAAGAAAGCTAATCTATTTTAAGATTCATGGAATTGTGTGTTGTAAGACATAAAGTACAAACAAATAATGGCAAATCATGTATAAAAACATTTGGGCAATTCTAATACAGAAGATTCTAGAACAAAGAAGAGTGCTTGTGTTTTCATGTTTGTGCATTATGCTTAAGTTCAACCATGGAGTCTTCTAGATTATACATGTGGCGAAATCTAGTGGAATCTAAATGATATCCAACGGCTAGTAGTGCTCAAATTTGCCATCTTTGGACCATCGGATTCGCCTCATCCAACGACCATCTTTCAAAGTTAAAGTTACCCACACACAATATAAAAAAATATAATATAATATATATAGGGGTATAGATATAGATATGTGATGCTAAAGCCACCCATCATCTCCAATTAGAATAGTGTGTCCATGCACGGATTCGACGTAGCCAAATGATGTCTGCCATCGGTATCTCAAATTCAAATCAGTCTAACCTTGTTCAATGTGTATACATTACAACATGCTCGTTTCCAAACCACACCATGCAGATCTCCGTTATATTCATGCATGCATGGGTTTCAAACATCAGGATCTCTTATTCAAATACTTGAATTCAACTTTATATTGATTATGACCTCACCTAGTCTTTTACACCCACACAGTCGTCTTCTCTTTATAATTGTACCACTAACTTTCTCTCGTGCATGCATGCACACACACTACCAGTCGGCATTATCCATCGCACACATGCAATCTTTTTCTTCAGGCCGGTCTCCCGTGAAGGCACACACCCACACACATCCCCCTCTCCATCATATCGGGCATTCTTTATCTCTCACGCGTGCATGCGCAATGATCGATGTTCCTCTATGTATGTGTGTATATAGCTAGGTCTTTCATAGTTTTCCACACAAGCCGATCAATCGATATATCCAGTGAGGTCTCACCCACTTTCCCACGTCCACATCGATCAGTATATACCTCTCTATATAGGATTAACATATATAGCTAATACACCCACATTAATTATATATCCAACGTCCCCCTCTCATCATCCATGCCTTCCACTTCGTCTCTCAGACGCGTGCACAATGGCTAAGACAGAGGGTGATGACCCACAAGTGTAGGGGATCTATCGTAGTCCTTTCGATAAGTAAGAGTGTCGAACCCAACGAGGAGCAGAAGGAAATGATAAGCAGTTTTCAGTAAGGTTTTCTGCAAACACTGAAATTGTAGGTGGTAGATAGTTTTGCGATAAGATAAATAGTAATGAGTAACAAGTAAACAAAGTAAATAAGGTGCAGCAAGGTGGCCCAATCCTTTATGTAGCAAAGGATAAGCCTAGGCAAATTCTAATAATGATAAAGGAGCTCCCGAGGACACATGGGAATTATCGTCAAGCTAGTTTTCATCACGCTCATATGATTCGCGTTCGGTACTTTGATAATTTCATATGTGGGTGGACCGGTGCTTGGGTACTGCCCTTACTTGGACAAGCATCCCACTTATGATTAACCCCTATTGCAAGCATCTGCAACTACAACAAAAGAATTAAGGTAAACCTAACCATAGCACGAAACATGTGGATCCAAATCAGCCCCTAACGAAGCAACGCATAAACTAGGGTTTAAGCTTCTGTCACTCTAGCAACCCATCATCTATTTATTACTTCCCTATGACCTCCTCTAGGCCCAATAATGGTGAAGTTTCATGTAGTTGACATTCACATGACACCACTAGAGGAGAAGATAACATACATCTCATCAAAATATCGAATGAATACCAAATTCACATGACTACTAATAGCAAGACTTCACCCATGTCCTCAAGAACAAACGTAACTACTCACAAAGCATATTTGTGTTCATAATCAGAGGTGTAATAATATGCATTAAGGATCTGAACATATGATCTTCCACCAAGTAAATCAATAAGTATCAACTACAAGGAGTAATCAACACTACTAGCAACCCACAGGTACCAATTTGTGGTTTTGGATACAAGATTGGATACAAGAGATGAACTAGGGTTTGAGAGGAGATGGTGCTGGTGAAGATGTTGATGGAGATTGACCCCCTCCCAATGAGCGGATCGTTGGTGATGACGTTGGTGATGATTTCCCCCTCCCGGAGGGAAGTGTCCCCGGCAGAACAGCTCCGCCAGAGCCCTAGATTGGTTCCGCCAAGGTTCCGCCTCGTGGCAGCGGAGTTTCGTCCCGTAAGCTTGCCCTGATTTGTTTTCCAGGGTAAAAGTGATGATATAGCAGAAGATGAACGCCGGAGGCCCACCAGGGGGGCAGGAGATAGGGGGCGCACCCTATAGGGGAGGCGCGCCCCCCGTCTCCTGGACAGGGTGTGGGCCCCCTGGCATATTTCTTTCGCTCAGAAATTCTTATAAATTCCAAAAAGTTGTTTCATGGAGTTTCAGGACTTTTGGAGTTGTGCAGAATAGGTTTCCAACGTTTACTCCTTTTCCAGCCAGAATTCCAGCTGCCGGCATTCCCCCTCTTCATGGTAAACCTTGTAAATTAAGAGAGAATAGCCATAAGTATTAAGATATAATGTGTAGTAACAGCCTATAATGCAATAAATGTTGATATAAAAGCATGGTGCAAAATGGACGTATCAACTCCCCCAAGCTTAGACCTTGCTTGTCCTCAAGCGGAAGCCGAAATCGAAAAATATGTTCACATGTTTAGAGATAGAGGTGTCGATAAAAATAAAATATGGACATGAGGGCATCATGATCATTCTTATAACAACACATATATAGATTTCAATATATAATTTCTTATGCTCAAGTGACGATCAATTCACAATTCCAAGTATGGTCCAAAAACTTCATTGAGAACTAACAAACTATAATCTCACTCATTGAAGCAATCACAATTTATCACAACATCAGAAAGAGTCAACAATAGAGCTTTCCAGCAAGTCCACATACTCAACTATCATATAGTCTTCTACAATTGCTAACACTCACGCAATACTTGTGGTTATGGAGTTTCAGACGGACACTGAGAAAGATAGGGGCTTATTGTGTTGCCTCCCAACGTATTCACCTTTAGGTGAAGTCAACAATAATAGCCTATGCTAACAAACATCCAATTGGATATGTGTATCACGATCTTTCAAACACGAAGAGCTTGCCAAAGGATAAAATGAAAAAAAGGGAAAGGTGGAGATCACCTTGACTCAAGCACAAAATAAAAGCATAAAGTAAGAACATGAAGTAAAAGATAGGCCCTTCGCAGAGGGAAGCAGAGGTTGTCATGTGATTTTAGGGTTGGATACACAAAATCTTAGTACGAAAGAACGTCACTTTATATGTCACTTGTGTATGGACCTTTATTATGCAGTCCGTCTCTTTTATTGCTTCCATAACAAGATCGTATAAAGCTTATTTTCTCTGCACTAATAAGTCATGCATATTTAGGGAGCAATTTTTATTGCTTGGACCGATGACAACTTACTTGAAGGATCTTACTCAATCCATAGGTAGATATGGTGGACTCTCATGGCAAAAGTGGGTTTAAGGATATTTGGAAGCACAAGTAGTATCTCTACTTGGTGCTGGGAATTTGGATAGCATGAGGGGGAAAGGCAAGCTCAACATGTTCAGAAGGTCAATGACAACATACTTTAACTGAGATGCGAGAAAACATAAACCATTACGTTGTCTTCCTTGTCCACCGTCAACTCTTTTAGCATGTCATACTTAATGAGTGCTTACAATCATAAAAGATGTCCAAGATAGTATATTTATATGTGAACCTCTCTTTCGTTATCACTTCCTATTAATTGCGACGATGACCAAAACTACGTTTATCAACTCTCAACAATTTTTATGCCTCATACTTTCTATGTGTGAAGTTATTACTATCCACAAGATCAATATGAACTCTTTTATTGTTTTTATTCTTTCTATTTTTCTAAAAATCATGGCAACAAAGCAAAGCCCTTGACTCAACACTAATCTTTATTATAGATAACTCACGGACTCGATTACATAAAGATATCACAAAGCAAAACTCAAACTACTTCATATCAAAACTTCTAGATCAAGATACTACTAAAAGGATCGAACTAAATAAAGCAGTAAAGATAGGAGTGTGATGGTGATACGATATCGGGGCACCTCCCCCAAGCTTGGCATTTGCCAAGGGGAGTGCCCATACCCATGTGATTATTTCTCCTTTTTCACGGTTGGTGTTATGATCTTCTTGGCGATGATGCCCTTCAGAATGCAGTTCTCCTCCTCGAGCTTATTGACTTGCTGTTTGAGAACCATAGTTCCTTTACGGAGCTTGCCCGTAACGGCCAAAGCTCCTTGTACACAAGGATGCTGCATAGCTGCTGGAGAACAAGTGAAACTCTTTTTCATATTTTCATAAGAAAGAAATCTAGAGTTGGAAGGGATGACCGAAGTTGGATAGCCACGCTCGATAGTTCCCCTATCATGAATTCTGCTCGGAGACGAGAGGTGACTTCTTGATCTTCTTCCATGGCATCTATCCTTTTCAAATCAGCCTCCATCTAATCCTCCATTGATGGTCCAAAGTGGTAGGCATCGCTATTCGCTCCTGGACCTAGCGTTGGGTGAGACACCCGACTCTCCCCAACTGACTCCTGAGAAGACATCTTGCTTAATTCTGCAACAGGAATAGCTCGAAACAAAAACAGAGGAAATTTGCGTGATACGGTGGTCAAAACCTTCGGGAGTATATATAATGTATTTTTACCGACCAAAATACGTAACATGCAAGAAAATGGAGTCCGGGAGGCACACGAGGTGCCCACGAGATAGGGGGGCACGCCCTACTGGGGGGCGCCCTCCACTCTCGTGGGAGCCTTGTGTCCCTTTCGGACTACTTCTTTCTTCCTAAAATTCTTAAATAATCCAAAACTAATAAAAATTGCCATTGGAGTTGTTTTGGAGTCGGTTTACTTACCGTACCACATACCTATTACTTTTCGGAGTCTGGAACGTTCTGGAAAGTGTCCCTTATGTATTCCTCGGGGGTTACGGTTTCAATAATATTAGTTTGAACATTAATTGGATTACCTGAAATATAAAGTTTAATTCTTTGACCGTTTACCACCCTCGGACTTGTGCCTTCGAAGTTGTTGATCTTTATGGCACCAGAACGATAGACCTCCTCGATAACGTAGGGGACTTCCCATTTAGAGAGAAGCTTTCCTGCAAAAAATCTTAAGCGAGAGTTGAATAATAACACATAATCACCTACGTTAAACTCACGCTTTTGTATCCTTTTATCATGCTAGCGCTTGACTTTTTCTTTGAATAGCTTGGCATTCTCATAAGCTTGGGTTCTCCATTCATCAAGTGAGCTAATATCAAACAACCTCTTCTCACCGGCAAGTTTGAAGTCATAATTGAGCTCTTTAATAGCCCAATATGCTTTATGTTCAAGTTCAAGAGGCAAATGACATGATTTTCCATAAACCATTTTATACGGAGACATACCCATAGGATTTTTGTATGCAGTTCCATAGGCCCATAATGCATCATCAAGTTTTTTGGACCAATTCTTTCTAGATCTATTAACAGTTTTTTGCAAAATTAATTTGAGCTCTCTATTGCTCAACTCTACTTGACCACTAGACTGCGGGTGATAGGGGGATGCGATTCTATGATTGACATCGTACTTAGCAAGCATCTTACGGAAAGCACCATGAATAAAATGTGAACCACCATCAGTCATAAGATATCTAGGGACTCCAAACCTCAGAAAAATAACTTCTTTAAGCATTTTAATAGAAGTGTTATGATCAACACTACTAGTTGGAATAGCTTCTACCCACTTAGTAACGTAATCAACAGCAACTAAAATATGTGTATAACCATTAGAGGCAGGAAAAGGTCACATATAATCAAAGCCCCAAACATCAAACGGTTCAATAACAAGAGAATAATTCATAGGCATTTCTTGATGTCTAGTAATGTTACCTATTCTTTGACATTCATCACAAGATAATACAAACTTACGAGCATCTTTGAAGAGAGTAGGCCAATAAAAACCAGATTGTAGTACCTTGTGTGCAGTTCTATCTCCAGCGTGGTGTCCTCCATAAGATTTAGAGTGACACTTACATAGAATCTGTTCCTGTTCATGCTCAGGCACACAACGTCTAATAACACCATCTACAACTTCTTTATAAAGGTGTGGATCATCCCAGAAGTAATGTCTTAAATCATAAAAGAACTTTTTATTTTGCTGGTATGTGAAACTAGGCGGTAAATATTTAGCAACAATGTAATTAGCATAATCAGCATACCAAGGAGCAGTACGAGAAGCATTGACGACCGCTAATTGTTCATCAGGAAAGCTATCATTAATAGGCAGTGGGTCATCAAGAACATTCTCTATCCTAGACAAGTTATCTGCAATGGGGTTCTCAGCTCCCTTTCTATCAATAATATGCAAGTCAAATTCTTGGAGCAAGAGAACCCATCTAATGAGTCTAGGCTTAGCATATTTCTTCTCCAGAAGATATTTAATAGCAACATGATCAGTCTGAATAGTAACTTTGGAATCAACAATATAAGGTCTGAACTTATCACATGCAAACACAACTGCTAAGAACTCTTTTTCAGTAGTAGCATAATTTCTCTGGGCAGTATCAAGAGTCTTACTAGCATACTAGAAATATTCAATTTCTTATCAACTCTTTGCCCTAAAACAGCACCTACAGCATAATCACTAGCATCGCACATAATTTCAAAAGGTAAATTCCAATCAGGTGGCTGAACAATAGGTGCAGTGATCAAAGCTTTCTTAAGCACTTCAAATGCTTCTACACAATCATCATCAAAGACAAAAGGAATATCTTTTTGCAATAAATTAGTCAGAGGCCTAGAGATGTTAGAAAAGTCCTTAATGAACCTCCTATAAAAACCAGCATGACTAAGGAAACTTCTTATACCTTTTATGTCCTTGGGACATGGCATCTTTTCAATAGCATCAACTTTAGCTTTATCAACTTCAATACCTCTCTCGGAAATCTTATGCCCTAAGAAAATGCCTTCATTAACCATAAAGTGACACTTTTCCCAATTCAGGATGAGACTAGTGTCTTCGCATCTCTGCAACACTCGATCAAGGTTGCTCAAACAATTATCAAAGGAGGATCCATAAACAGAGAAGTCATCCATGAATACCTCGCAAATCTTTTCACAAAAATCAGAGAATATAGCCATCATGCATCTTTGAAAGGTAGCAGGTGCATTACATAAACCAAAAGGCATACGTCTATAAGCGAAAGTACCGAAAGGGCAAGTAAAATTAGTTTTTGCTTGATCTCCCGCTGAGATAGGTATTTGAGAGAAACCAGAATAACCATCTAGAAAGCAGAAATGTGTATGTTTGGATAGTCTTTCTAGCATTTGATCAATAAAAGGTAAAGGGTAATGATCTTTCTTAGTAGCTTTATTTAGTTTACGAAAATCAATTACCATCCTATAACCTGTAATAATTCTTTGTGGGATCAATTCATCTTTATCATTAGGAACAACGGTAATACCTCCCTTTTTAGGAACACAATGGACAGGGCTTACCCATTCACTATCAGCAACGGGACAAATAATACATGCCTCAAGGAGCTTTAGTATCTCCTTTCTTACCACTTCCTTCATCTTGGGATTTAATCGTCTTTGAGGATCTCTAACTGGTTTGGCATCGTCCTCCAATTTAATTTTGTGTTGGCATAACATGGGACTAACGCCTTTAAGATCATCCAGAGTATATCCAATAGCAACTCGGTGCTTCTTCAGAGTTTTCAATAATCTTTCTTCTTCTTGCTCTGAAAGGTTAGCACTAATAATAACAGGATATATTTTCTTTTCATCAAGATAAGCATACTTAAGATTATCGGGTAAAGGTTTGATTTCAAACATGGGATCACCCTTGGGTGGAGGGGGATCCCCAAGAATTTCAACGGGAAGGTTATGTTTCAAGATAGGTTCCTGTTTAAGGAATAATTCATCTATTTCCCTTCTTTCTTTCATAAACATATCATTTTCATGGTCTAGCAAATATTGTTCTAACGGATCAGTAGGAGGCACGGCAATAGAAGCAAGACCAATTATTTCATCTTTACTAGGTAATTCTCTATCACGAGGTTGTCTATGAAATTTAGCAAAATTAAATTCATGAGTCATATTGTCTAAGCCAATCGTAACAACATCATTTTCACAATCAATCCTAGCATTAATAGTGTTCAGGAAGGGTCTACCAAATATAATGGGACAAAAGTCATCTTGAGGGGAAGTAAGAACAAGAAAATCAGCAGGGTATTTAACCTTTCCACACAATACTTCAACATCTCTAACAATCCCAAATGGTGAAATAGTATCTCTATTAGCAACTTAATTGTGACATCAATATCTTCTAATTCAACAAGTGCAATGTCATGCATAATTTCTTTATATAAGTCATAGGGTATTGCACTAGCACTAGCACCCATATCACATAAGCCATGATAGCAATGATCTCCTATTTTAACAGAAATAATATGCATGCCTACAACAGGCCTATGTATCTTAGCGTCTGGTTTTGCAATATTAGCAGCTTCATCACATAAATAAATAACATGCCCATCTAAATTATCATCCAAGAGATCTTTAACAATAGCAATACTAGGTTCAACATTAATTTGCTCAAGAGGTGTATAAGTCCTAGTATTACTCTTACAAACAACAGTTGAAGTTTTAGCATGATCCTTTATCCTAACAGGGAAAGGTGGTTTCTCAACATAAGTAGTAGGAACAATAGGATCACTATAAGTGATAGTCTTTTCTTCAACTGTAATAGGTGCAACTACTTTAACTTCAACAGGAGGGTTTATATTTAAACCACTTCTCTTTAGGGAGATCAACATGAGTAGCAAAAGATTCACAGAAAGAAGCTACTATCTCAGAGTCAAGTCCATACTTAGCGCTAAATCCACGAAAAACATCGGTATCCATAAAAGATTTAACACAATCAAACTTAGGTGTCATACCTGACTCCTTACCATCGTCGGAACCCCAATCTTCAGAGTTGCATTTAATTCTTTTCGATAAGTCCCATTTGAAATCAATAGTCTTCAGCATATAAGAACCAGCACAGTAAGTATCGAGCAGGTTGCGATTATCAAGAGAAAGCCGAGCATAAAAATTCGGAATAATCATTTCCCGAGAGAGCTCATGATTAGGGCATGAATATAACATTGACTTAAGCCTCCCACAAGCTTGAGCGATGCTTTCTCCTTCGCGAGGCCAAAAATTATATATGTAATTACGATCACGATGAACAAGATGCATAGGATAGAACTTCTGGTGAAATTCCAACTTCAATCGCTTATAATTCCAAGATCTCGTATCATCACATAGCCTATACCATGTCAATGCATCTCCCTTCAAAGATAAAGGGAAGACCTTCCTTTTGACAACATCATCGGGAATATCTACAAGCTTAAATAATCCACAAACTTCATCCACAAACATCATCTCCCTTCAAGGTGTAAATCGGGATGCAATGTTCCATCTCCTGCAAATGGATTAGCTAGCAGTTTCTCTATCATACCCGAAGGAATCTCAAAGTAGATATTTTCATAAAGTTTAGTAGGTTGAGGAGCAAATGTTTGCTCTTCTGGTTGGGGTGAAGATACCCCAAACAAGCCCCTCAAAGGATTAGTTTCCATAGTGACAAGTAACAGAAAATTTCAGCACACAATATAAATGTTTCCTTACCAAATTCCACTCACCAAAAGCGCTACACTCCCCGGCAACGGCGCCAGAAAAGAGTCTTGATGACCCACAAGTGTAGGGGATCTATCATAGTCCTTTCGATAAGTAAGAGTGTCAAACCCAACGAGGAGCAGAAGGAAATCATAAGCGGTTTTCAGTAAGGTTTTCTGCAAGCACTGAAATTGTAGGTGATAGATAGTTTTGCGATAAGATAAATAGTAACGAGTAACAAGTAAACAAAGTAAATAAGGTGCAGCAAGGTGGCCCAATCCTTTATCTAGCAAAGGATAAGCCTGGACAAATTCTAATAATGATAAAGGAACTCCCGAGGACACATGGGAATTATCGTCAAGCTAGTTTTCATCACGCTCATATGATTCACGTTCGGTACTTTGATAATTTGATATGTGGGTGGACCGGTTCTTGGGTACTGCCCTTACTTGGACCAGCATCCCAATTATGATTAACCTCTATTGCAAGCATCCGCAACTACAACAAAAGTATTAAGGTAAACCTAATCATAGCACGAAACATGTGGATCCAAATCAGCCCCTAATGAAGCAACGCATAAACTAGGGTTTAAGCTTCTGTCACTCTAGCAACCCATCATCTACTTATTACTTCCCTATGCCCTCCTCTAGGCCCAATAATGGTGAAGTGTCATGTACTCGACGTTCACATGACACCACTAGAGGAGAAGACAACATACAACTCATCAAAATATCGAACGAATACCAAATTCACATGACTACTAATAGCAAGATTCACCCATGTCCTCAGGAACGAACGTAACTACTCACAAAGCATATTCATGTTCATAATCAGAGGTGTAATAATATGCATTACGGATCTGAACATATGATCTTCCACCAAGTAAACCAATAAGTATCAACTACAAGGAGTAATCAACACTACTAGCAACCCACAGGTACCAATTTGTGGTTTTGGATACAAGATTGGATACAAGATTGGATACAAGAGATGAAATAGGATTTGAGAGGAGATGGTGCTGGTGAAGATGTTGATGGAGACTGACTCCCTCCCGATGAGAGGATCGTTGGTGATGACGTTGGTGATGATTTCCCCCTCCCGGAGGGAAGTGTCCCCGGCAGAACAGCTCCGCCAGAGCCCTAGATTGGTTCCGTCAAGGTTCCGCCTCGTGGCGGCGGAGTTTCGTCCTGTAAGCTTGCCCCCGATTTTTTCCAGGGTAAAAGTGATGATATAGCAGAAGATGGACGCCGGAGGCCCACCAGGGGGCCTAGGAGATAGGGGGCGCGCCCTATAGGGGGGGCGCCCCCCTGTCTCCTGGACAAGGTGTGGGCCCCCTGGCCTATTTCTTTTGCTCATAAATTCTTATAAATTCCAAAAAGTTGTTTCGTGGAGTTTCAGGACTTTTGGAGTTGTGCAGAATAGGTTTCCAACATTTACTCCTTTTCCAGCCAGAATTCCAGCTGCCGGTATTCCCCCTCTTCATGGTAAACCTTGTAAAATAAGAGAGAATAGCCATAAGTATTAAGATATAATGTGTAGTAACAGCCCATAATGCAATAAATATTGATATAAAAGCATGATGCAAAATGGACGTATCAGGGGGCAGCAAGGTCCTGCCCCCCCTAACATCACTATATATCGAGGCTAATATGAATGTGATCATTAGACAATTGCTGCTAAAAATGGTTTAAGTTCATGAATTGACCATCCTCGTAAAGGATTAGCAATGCTTGGCCCCCTAGCTCATTTATTTTTCATGGCTCCACCACTGCGCGCAACAGCGCACGTTCTCGCCCCCTCTCCCTAAATATCGGTCTCGCACTTGTGCACTCCTTCATAGTGTCCCTCCACTCGGCCCCTCGCACTATCTCCTAGCCCCCCACCGGATTTTGCCACATGTACAATCTAGCAGACTCCATGGTTGAACTTAAGCATAATGCACAAACCTCAAAACAATAGTGGTTCTCTTTTGTTCTAGAATCTTCCGTATTATAACTGCCCAAACTTTTTTCTAGTTGAATTGCCATTATTTGTTTTTACTTCAGGCTTTACAACGCACAATTACATGAATCATAAAAAGATTAAGGGCTTGTTTGATTCAAAGGATTCTCAAAGGAATTTTGGAGGATTCTAATCCTTAGGAATTTTTCCTATCTTGGTTGTTTGATTCGTAGGATTGTAAACCATATGATTTTTTCCATATGATTCATTTTCACTAGATTTCATAGGAAACATCCCATCCACTCAAACCTCTTTGAAAGAATTCTGTGTTTTTTCTATGCACAATCAAACACTCGTACGATCCTGTAGGATTCAAGACGACATTCCACTATAATCCCATGTTTTTCCTATTCCCGCATTTTGGAATTCCTGTGAATCCCAGAGGCCCTAGCTTTTTTATAGAAACTAATTGATTTTGAATGAGATGAACTATAAGAATTAAACGAAGGTCTACATCAGTCATATAGGACTCAGAGCTTACATGCTATAGTGTGGCATTTATTCATAATTTGGTTGCAAAATCTGATGCGTGCAATGCATGTGTACCTTACTAGTACTTCGAGTATGTGCAAAACATGTAAATTAGAATTCCAATGGCACGCTACATTCATGAAGCCACGTGGCACATGTGGAGGCGTTGTCGCGACCTCCTTGTGTGGATTGATCACAGTGACCTGTTGTTGGTTCTAGAAGAATGTACTTGTCCTCCCTGAGCCATACTATCGATACATGCACGAAGCAAAGATGTGCACGCACGCCACGCACGCACTCATTCCCTCGCACGCACACGCGGGTACACGGGCGGACACAATTTTGTACCAAGATCCACCCCATGTGATAATTTGACGCATGTAAATTCGTTCACTTCATTGATGGTCAATTAATACAGCGCATGCAAATTGAGTGGACATGAGGGTGGAAGAAAGACATTACTACTCTTAATCATGGGTTGCTAGTAGTACTTCCATTGGTCTCCTTCGTATTTTGTGCCAATTTTTGACAGTAACATAATATTTACGCACTTGAGCAGTGTAGTCTACTTGAAATTTATGTCCCACTAAACTCATTGGGCGCCGTTTCAGGCCTCGAAACCAAAACCATTAATTAATATTTACCTTGTTCCCATCCCATTCGAAAGCCTGCTCACACCTACTAGTACGTACCAAAACTGAACGCGTTCCCACTATGCAGGTATTAGTACTAGTGCTAGTACTTAGGTTATAAAAAGGGGAACTACCTAACCAAAAATTACTCTACCTTTCCTCCTCATAAGTGCTTCTTCTTCCTCCGTCCTTGCCATGGCCGGTGAGCAGAGCTCTAGGCCGAGAACTACTCGTAACAAGGGAGCGGCAACCAAGGATGCGGAAAAAAAAGAGGGCTCGCCGCCACGCAGAGACCTCGAAAGATCTCTCACGGGAAGGCGATGGCTCCCAGGAGCGCCTTAGCCGCGGAGGCGAACATGCCGAGCCAGTGGCGCTGGAGTCATTATCCCTCGACGGCATGCCCGATCAGCTCAATAAGCACCTCAATAAGCAGAAGGAGTTCATCTAAGGCTTGGTGGAGCTGCTGAAGGAGAGCCTCGACGACATGCCCGCTGAGCTCAATAAGCAGGGGGAGTTGACCGCCGTCTTGGTGATGCTGGTGACGAAGAGCATTGCCTCAGAGAAGAAGGCGATCGGTGAAATCCTACAACTTCAGGAGGACAAGGTGAAGCTCTGCCACGAGCTCGACCTATTGAAGGAGAAGAACGCCGGCTGGAAGAAGCTGCATGAGAATAGTAGTTCCTCGATGAAGATGTTGTAGGCCCTCGTCATGGAACAGAAGAAGGAGTTGGCGAAGCTCCACATCAAGCACCCGGCTGCTGTTAAGGTACGTAATGCGGACGTGGAATAGATGATGAAGGCTCGCATTGAGAAATCTCGCGTCATGGACAGAATGAAGAATATGGTGGAGGAGACGTGCAAGGAGATGGAGGTCATGGAGGTGAAGAAGAAGCAGTTACGACTCCATCTCGAATTATATCATTTGGGGTGATAATCTTCCTTCTTATTTTGCTCATGTGTTTCATCTTTTGCTTCGGGTGTTTTGCCGCACGTGTCACGTTCTCTGTGAGGCATGAATAGAACAATGCTTTTTTTAGGGAATGAATAGAACAATGCTAACAATGAGATGACTAGCAAATTAGATCATTTTTTATCGCCATATGGCACTGGGCTGCCGTGTTTCGTGCTCCTCCGTCGTAGTACTACTCCAGTGGAAAACTTGAGTATACCGCACGGTTCTTTGCTCCTCCTCAGGTCGTCGGCGCATTTATACGAGGAGTCAAATCACAAGGCCCTGCCTTCCAGCAGTAATGAGCCGTCAAATCACAAAGGCCCTCGCCTCTGGTGAAACCGACCAAGCTAGACTGCCCCACCCTCTAGCCTTTTAAAAAATGTACTATACTTTTGTACAGTAGTACTACCTCCGTCTGGGTTTATTAGTCCCTTTAGTATTTTGTGCAAAACTTTGACCTTAGATTAAACTAAAAAGATGTTAATGCATGTAACCAAAAATAATATCTCTCAAAACTATGTTCAAATACGAATCCAGGGATATAATTTTTGCTAGCATGCATTATTATTTACTGAGTTAAATATATGGTCAAAGTTTGGGATAAAATACTATGGGGACCAATAAACCAGGACAGACGTAGTATATCGATGGATTGTGTCATGGAGCAAAACTTGAAATTAAAAAAAGGTGGTACATATAGAGAGCGCTCGTCGCCAAATTATGCATATAGTACTATTAAAAAGGGTAGTCACAATAATGGTGTCCAGCACAACCCAGCCCTCAAATAAAACTAAGCATCCTGGAATTCTTTGACAAAACTAAGCACCCTGAAATTCTTTGACAACTAAACTGCTGGCTATATGATGTTGGCCATATATATTGTACGTATATAATGTGAAGAAACGAGTGGTAGTACTATACCAACTAAAAGATGAAATGTAAGAAATACTAGTATGTACGTACTGAAGAGTTAAAGTAACGAGAAGAAACATAACATAGTTTTGCTAGGGGCTCAGCACAACACACCCCTCAAATTAAACTAAGCACACCTGAAATTAAACTATGCAACTAATCCCGTAGACACTACATTAGAACCACCATGAGCAACGACACTGCCACCTTACTCGGAGTCCTCGTCCACGTCCTCAACTTCATCCTTGTCCCTCTTCCTCTTGTCCGATACTTCTTTGCTTGAACCGCACACTTGGCTCTTGCTCTTCATCCAACCCTTGAGGATATTGAAACAAAGGTAGCCATCCATTGCAGCGTAGTGGATGTGGTCTATATCTAGTACATTCCGCTGCCATGCATAACGATGAAACGTGTATTTAGATTTCTCCAGTTTACCGTACGAAGGATGAACCATGGCTCCTGCCAGGGTCAGCAATGAAGGCTGGCCAGAGGGCAGCAGCCGATTCTTCTGGCGGTCGAAGGGGTTGCCTACAACGAGTCCTATCCGACCCAGGACTTCTCTGTCGTTCGTAAAGTCTACAGTAACAAATTTGACTAGGTTGCTCTCGAGGAAGTTCTTAAAATCCAGGCATTCAACGTCGGCATGGCATATGTGGTAGACCAAGCATAAGTCATGCACGCAAACCTGGATCACGGCGGGCTTCCTCCTCTCTTCATCCTTTAGATCCTTCTCTTGTCCTGGGATTGTGGTGTACTCCACATCTAGCCCAGCGACCCACTCATCATGTGAGTTTTCGAACATGCATCTGAAGCGAGAAAGGCATCCTTTCACCATCGCGGAAGAACGGGTGTAGATGACATTGAACTCATCGCCGATGATGGTTCAACCTTGTACTCACCGCTGATCATGGAGATTTGGGACGCCATGGATTTGGGAGGAGGGTTAGGATTAGTGGAATTGCCGTAATGTGAAAGGACGGGATGACTAGGAGCGAACCGCCCTAATATTAAATGACGTGCGGGGACGAGTAGGAGCAAACTGCCAGCGTGTGAACGGCAGGGTATTGGCTTTCCATTCTCCCATGGTACGTGCTTCCGAGAGCCCTTGGATCTGAGATCGAACGGTTGCATGGCATGATTCTAGACCTATGGGTGAATATCCTATCCTGGAGGGTTATTCTGCAAATTTTCAGCAACTTAGGATGCGACCATTTGATCTCAGATCCAAGGGCTGTCAGCAGCCCGTATCATGGTCGCGCCTACCACGACCATCGTGTCGCTCGCGCGGTCGCGCCCTTGGAGATTTAACACGGTGCGTTAGGCTATTTGATGTTGGCATGTCATACATAGTCATCAGTTATCACTCATACTACAACAAGGTTAGCTATAAGGTTGGTTATAAGTGTATTTTTTTTACTTCTCTCTACCTCTTTCTTCGTACTCCCTTCGTCCCATAATATAAGAACGTTTTTGACACTAGTGTAGTGTCAAAAACATTCTTATATGATGGACAGAGGGAGTAGTATTTATTGAATTTGCCAAGGAGTGACCTCTTCAATGAAATGGTGTGCTTATTAGTTTTTTGTTGCTAAGTTTGCTTCATTTAATTAGCTATAGACTCAAAATTGTCTTTTCACCTAGGTACACGTGCTTAGCACCATTTCTTCCTTGGGTCACCAAACTTGCCACATCAGACTTTATGCCTATGTGGCAAGTTTAGCACCTGTAGGATCAAGTAAGTACAATATTGCGCTTTACATGGCATTTTTGCATATCTGCAGGAAAGAGAGGCAATGAAAAATGGAGAAGTGGGCTCTCATGCAAGAGCCAGCCTCTACTACATGGTGGAGCATTGGGAGAGGCACCTGTATGGAGGTGGTCAGGAATCGGCAGACTCACGCCAGTCGTAGCGCCATAGTTAAAATGATAATGGCAAGTCAAATCATGGGGCCCCACCTGTCCAGCAGTAACTCGCTGTCAAATCACACAGCCCTACGTTTGCAGCAGCCTACTCCCTCATCTTCTCGCATCTCTCTCGAACCGACTAGGCGGAACTGCCCCACCTACCGCACAGGAAAATCCCCGCCCTCGACTTTTAAATAGTACAGTATACTAATTTTGTATCCATGGGTTGTGCCATGGAGCAAAGCCTCTAGAAAACGGCGGTACACATGTACGGAGTATACAACACGCCCATCGCGTTCGCATCGCACCCCGGATGGTCGGTCGATCTGTCACGCTGCTCTCCAAATGGAACGCGCATCATATTGCATTTGCACACACATGTGGGACCGCAATTGAGGACCGACCATAGGCACACTCCCCGGCCCCGCAAGTCGGGTGACTTAATAGAAGAGGGAGACGAGCGATAGTACTAGAGAAGTGTTGTACTATGTTGGTGCCTGGACGATCCCTGCAAGACACGGAAGATCAGTTCGTCCATGCATGTGACCAGACTCCAACAGACACGCCTGGATTGGCTATCATCTACATATCGTGCAGGTTGTGTTGTACATGGCTGTTGTTATGGTGAGAAATCTAAAAAAAGGTTTCTTGTCATCTCGCAAAATTAGGTGTCATGTGCTTTGGATCATTGCGAGGGTTAAACAGCGACAACTGAGTTGGGCTAGTCATTGGGGGTACATGCACGCAGACTACTCGGCTGCCATCTAGGTCAAGCCGACTATGTTAATTAGGACATATGTCGACGGACCCCTTTTCTACAAGTTTATCTTTAATTTGAGCTTTGTTCCTCGTCTAGTTTGTCCGTCAAGATTCATGTTGTCTCCTTTGGGCAGTGAGGTTATGATCTCTTGTCATGTGGCATTTTTTCGTGTTATATCACTACAAAAAAAAGACACATCCGTGACATTTTGGGCCGAACAAAAAAAATTTCTGTCATACATATGACACTTCTATGACGATAATTGTGACAAAACCCGGTATCATCATAGATGTGGTGGGCTCCTACTTCTATGACAGAAAATGGGCTTTTCGTCCTGGGCGGGCCGGAGACGCAGCTGCATAACATTCTTTGGGCCGTCTGAGGGAGTCCCGGATTAGGGGTTGTCCGGATAGCCGGACTACCGTCATCAGCCGAACTATCATCGGCCGAACTATCATCATCGACCGGACTCCAAGACTATGAAGATACAAGATTGAAGACTTCGTCCCGTGTCCGGATGGGACTTTCCTTGGCGTGGAAGGCAAGCTTGGCGATACGGATATGTAGATCTCCTACCATTGTAACCGACTCTATGTAACCCTAGCCCTCTCTGGTGTCTATATAAACCGGATGGCTCTAGTCCGTAGGACACAACAACAACCATTACAATCATACCATAGGCTAGCTTCTAGGGTTTAGCCTCCTTGATCTCGTGGTAGATCTACTCTTGTAAACATCCACAATATCAATATCAATCAAGCAGGACGTAGGGTTTTACCTCCATCAAGAGGGCCCGAACCTGGGTAAAACATCGTGTCCCTTGTCTCCTGTTACCATCCGCCTAGACGCACAGTTCGGGACCCCCTACCCGAGATCCGCTGGTTTTGACACCGACATTGGTGCTTTCATTGAGAGTTCCTCTGTGTCGTCACCGATAGGCTTGATGGCCTCTTCAATCGACAACAATGCAGTCCTGGGTGAGATTTTTCTCCCCGGACAGATCTTCGTATTCGGCGGCTTCACACTGCAGGCCAACTCACTTGGCCATCTGGAGCAGATCGAAAGCTACGCCCCTGGCCGTCAGGTTAGGTTTGGAGGCCTAAGCTTCACGGCCGATATCTGCGGGGACTTGATCTTCGATGGACCGGAGCCGCAGCCGAGCGTGCCGCGCTGTCACGATGGGCACGACCTAACTCTGCCGCCGGACAGCACCTTGGAGGCCGCACACGAATCCGCTCCGACCCATAGTCCGGAGCCGATCGCTCAGATCGAGGACGGATGGATGGACACCGCCTCGAGAGCTACAACTTCTACGGCGATGGATCCGAACACTTACCTTGTCCCGCATAAAGCTCATGACTCTGAGGTGCCGGACTCTCTGCCGGACTCCGAACCTCCTGCGCCCCTTCCAGTCGAATCCGATTGGACGCCGATCATGGAATTCACCGCTGCGGACATCTTTTAGCACTCACCCTTCGGCGATATCTTAAATTCACTGAAGCATCTCTCGCTATCCGGAGAGCCCTGGCCGAACTACGGCCAGGATGGTTGGGACGCGGACGACGAAGAAATTCAGAGCTCACCCACCACCCACTTCATAGCCACCGTCGACGATTTAACCGACGTACTCGACTACGACTCCGAAGACATCGACGGTATGGACGACGATGCCGGAGACTATCAAGAACCAGTGCCTACAGGACACTGGAAGACCACCTCGTCATACGACATACATGGTGGACACCCCAAAAGATGGGGACGGCGAAGAAGCAACGGAGGCCGATTCCTTAAAGAAACAGCCCAAGCGCCGACGTCAGCGGCGCCGCTCTAAATCCCGCCACAGCAAGAATGGAGATTCCGGCACAGGAGATAATAACACCCCAGAAAGTGCCGAAGACAACCCCCTCCAGCACGATCCAGCGCAGGAGGAGGCAGAAGCAAGCCCTCACAAGAGGGCGGCAGACGAAGAGGTCGAGGATGATAATTACTTACCTCCCTCCGGAGACGAGGCAAGCCTCGACGACGACGAATTCGTCATGCCTGAGGATCCCGTCGAACAAGAGCGTTTCAGACGTAGGCTAATGGCCATGGCAAACAGCCTAAAGAAAAAGCAGCAACAGCTTCAAGCTGATCAAGACCTACTGGCCGACAGATGGACCGAGGTCCTCGCGGCCGAAGAGTATGAACTCGAACACCCCTCCAAAAGTTACCCAAAACGCAAGTTGCTCCCCCGACTAGAGGAGGAAGCATACAAACCTGCATCACCAGCGCACAATACGGCAGACCGACCACCTCGTGTCCGCGACAGAGAGGCGTGCAATCCCTCCACCAAAACCGTAACCCGGCATCGCTCAAAAAGCATGAAGCCACGGGGGAACGCGCCGGACTTGCGGGATATATTGGAGGACAAGGCAAGACAATCCAGATCTATCTATGGATCACGTGGGCGCCCCAAGACCCACGACGAATACCGTCGCGCCGGATACAACTACTCCGGCCGGGCCGAACACAGCAGACAACGCTCTCTCGAGCTACGTCGCGATATTGCTCAATACAGAGGCGCCGCACACCCACTATGCTTCACTAACGAAGTAATGGATCATCAAATCCCTGAAGGGTTTAAACCCGTTAATATCGAATCCTACGATGGCACAACAGACTCCGCGGTTTGGATTGAGGATTATCTCCTCCATATACATATGGCCCGCGGCGACGATCTTCACGCCATCAAATATCTCCCGCTCAAGCTTAAAGGACCAGCTCGGCATTGGCTTAACAGCCTGCCCGCAGAGTCAATTGGATGCTGGGAAGACCTGGAAGCCGCATTCCTCGACAACTTCCAGGGCACGTATGTGCGACCACCGGACGCAGATGACCTAAGCCACATAATCCAGCAGCCAGATGAATCGGCCAGGCAATTCTGGAAGCGGTTCTTAACAAAGAAAAATCAAATTGTCGACTGTCTGGATGCAGAGGCCCTCGCTGCCTTCAAACATAACATCCGCGACGAGTGGCTGGCCCGACACCTAGGACAGGAGAAGCCAAAATCCATGGCAGCCCTCACATCACTCATGACCCGCTTCTGTGCGGGAGAGGATAGCTGGCTAGCTCGCAGCAACAACCTCAGCAAAAACACTGGTAGTCCGGATACCAAGGACCGCAATGGAAGGTTGCGTCGAAACAAAAACAAACGCCGCATTAACGGCGACAGCAATGAGGATACGGCAGTCAACGCCGGATTCTGAGGCTCCAAGCCCGGTCAACGGAAAAAGCCATACAAAAGAACCACTCCGAGCCCGTCCAATTTGGACCGAATACTCGACCGCTCCTGTCAAATACATGGAACCCCCAAAAAGCCAGCTAACCACACCAACAGAGATTGTTGGGTATTCAAGCAGGCAGGCAAATTAATCGCCGAAAACAATGACAAGGCGCTACACAGCGATGACGAGGAAGAGACCGGGCCGCCGAACAACAGAGGACAAAAGGGATTCCCCCCTCAAGTTCGGACGGTAAACATGATATACGCAACGCATATTCCCAAGAGGGAGCGGAAGCATGCACTAAGGGACGTATACACGATGGAGCCAGTCTCCCCAAAATTCAACCCATGGTCCTCTTGCCCGATCACTTTCGATCGAAGAGACCATCCGACCAGTATCCGCCATGGCGGATTCGCCGCATTGGTTTTAGACCCAATCGTCGATGGATTTCACCTCACGAGAGTCCTGATGGACGGCGGCAGTAGCCTGAACCTGCTTTATCAGGATACAGTGCGCAAGATGGGCATAGACCCTTCAAGGATTAAACCTACAAAGACAACCTTCAAAGGCGTCATACTAGGTGTCGAGGCCAGTTGTACAGGCTCAGTTACACTGGAAGTGGTCTTCGGATCCCCAGATAATTTCCGAAGCGAGGAGTTAATCTTTGACATAGTCCCATTCCGTAGTGGCTATCACGCTCTGCTCGGACGAACCACGTTCGCAAAATTCAACGCAGTGCCGCATTATGCATACCTTAAGCTCAAGATGTCAGGCCCTCATGGAGTCATCACGGTCAATGGAAACACGGAATGCTCCCTCCGAACGGAGGAACATATAGCGGCTCTCGCGGCAGAAGTACAGAGCAGCCTTTTAAGGCAATTTTCGAGTCTGGCCGTTAAACGACCGGACACGGCCAAACGCGCCCGGAGCAACATCAACCAAGACCACCTGGCACGTTCCGAGCACGCGTAGCAATGCGGCCTCAACCCCAGCCCTCGCACAATTGTAAGGCAAACTCTCCGCGTACATAATTACGCCCTGGAGATACCCTGGGCATAGGGGGAGAGGCACAACCACAACAGACCCAGAGTGTGGTTTGACCACACCAGGGGCTCCCAAGTGTGTCGCTCTTTTTATCTTTTATTTTCTCTCTTTTTTATACAGAACTCTGTCCGGCGGCGAACCTGCCAAACTCATGATGCAACAGCCAGGGAGGGACAAAGGCTGCGACGAACACTCAGGTGGTCTCCATTACAAGCATTAAATTTGTTAAATACACCGTTCCGCGGCCTACCCCTGGAGGGAGACACCTTTAATTGATCCAATCCCTTGCTTTCCGCACTATTTGTATCATTTCGCACCCATAGCAGATCTTCTCGAATAAAATGCAGCACTTTTTGCCCATAATTGCATTACCTTATA
>NC_041391.1:68585776-68591256 GCF_002162155.2 Triticum dicoccoides | reverse complement strand
TATATATATATATATATATATATATGTTCATTTACGACATGTTGCATCCGTACATTTTGGTACGGCCAAATACACCAGGGGCTTATGTTCCCCGCATTATGGTGTGATAAAGTCCGCACACTTTCACAAGTGCGGCACCCCGAACTTATAGCATTATATGAATCGGCTCCAAATCATGTCTTGGGTCAATAGTTGGGTTTGCCCGGCTCCCATGTTTGGCACCTTACGTTCCGTTCTATTGGCTAAGGTAGCACTGGGAGAACCACTACGATTGCGCCCCGGTTGAGCCGGGTTAACGCCTCAGTGGAGAAAGCTAAAACTGACTGTCATGATAAGGCGAGAGACTGGTTGCTGTTCGAGAGGTCCTTTCGGGTCCTTAAAGACCTACGCCGCTTCGAGCGAAGTTCCGGATAATGTCTGACGAAGGCGTGGATAGCGCCCCTAATTCGGTCTTCCGAATACTAGGGGCTTCGCCAAAATTTAAAATTATAGAATTCTATGGCTAAGTGAGAGTGTTCAAGCACTATAAATCCGGTTGCCTTGTTCGTTGTGTTGAGCGCCTCCCTAGATGGACCCAAAAATGGGAACAAGAGTGCTCAAGTTTATCCCGAACACCCCAGCACTCGTGGCATGGGGGCTAAAGCCGACGACTTGCCATCTCTCAGATTTAATAAACGGCCACACAGAAGGTAATATTTTAAATTAATAAGCGTTGCTTAGCGCATATGAACAAAGTTTTCAGCGCACAGGATAACACATTGCGAATTTACTCAATAATTACATCCCTGGGGCACTCATCCGCAATCTTGCGGGCACCCTTCAGAACAGTCTTATAGTACATCTCGGGCGTAAGATATTCCTTGCCCGCTGGTGGCGCGTTAGTGATTAGCTTCTCCGCATCCAGCTTGCCCCAATGCACCTTTGCACGGGCAAGGGCCCGACGAGCACCTTCAATACAGGCGGAGAGCTTGATAACCACCACCCAGGGGCACGCATCCACCAACCGTCTCACGAGGCCGAAGTAGCTCCCAGGAATGGCCTCTCCAAGACACAGCCGGACTATGAGGCCCTTCATGGCCTGCTCGGCCACCTTGTGGAGCTCGACCAGCTGCTTCAGCTGGTCGCTAGGGGGCACCGGATGGCCGGCCTCAGCATACTGAGACCAGAAGACCTTCTCTGTTGAGCTCCCCTCCTCGGCTCGGTAGAATGCGGCGGCATCAGACACGCTGCGAGGCAGATCTGCAAACGCCCCTGGAGAGCTCCGAATTCGGGTAAGTAACACGTAATTTACATTCACATGCTTGATTTGCATGAAAAATGCCTTACCCGCCGCTATCTTCCTCACCAACTCAATCTCCTGAAGGGACTTATGGGCATCGGCCTTGGCAGTTTTGGCACTTTCGAGAGCCGAGGCAAGCTCGGACTCTTGAGTCTTTGAGTCACGCTCCAAACTCTCATGCTTTTCCATGAGAGCCTGGAGCTCTTGCCGAACCACCGCCACCCGCGCCTCCTGCTTTTCTCGCTCTGCCCGTTCCGCGGCCGCATTGCGTTCGGCCGCGGACACGGCCTCCTTCAGGGTCGCCACCTCGTTCGTGGCCCCTGCAGTACCCATGTTATCCTTGTTATTTTTTGTTGCAACCTAAATCCTTTTCTGTAAAGTACAAGTTCAAAGTGGTGTTACTCACCTTCTTTGTCCTAGAGCTTCTTCTTGGCGCGGCCGAGCTCTTGCTCGGACCACTCGAGCTCCTGCTTTAAAGCACCAACCTCCGCAGTCAGTGTGGCAGAGGTCAGCAGCGCAGCCTGCAACCCATATTGACATAATTTTTTAGCAACCCTGCGTATATCATCTTCTTTTTTCAGATCCTCAGTCCGGCTTTTCTTTCCGAACACCGAACCGAGCATCAGGGGCTACTGTCTATGCGGTATTACATTGCATATTTTTAACTTCTTACCTCAAAGCCTGATAGAAGGCTACTACAGGCTTCGGTCAGCCCGCTCTTGGCAAGCTGTACCTTCTGAATCACCGCACTCATAATAGTGCGGTGTTCATCCTCGATGGAAGCTCTCTGGAGCGCCTCCAACAAATTGTCCGGCACCTCTGGTTGGACGGAAGTCGTCGGCGTCACGGTCCTGCCCTTCGTGCGAAGGGGCCGCCGGCCGGACTCCGGAACCACTGCGGATTCTGATGTGGAGTCCGGCGCAAAGTCCGGGAGGCCGCCTTGTGGCACCTCCGGAGCCTCCCCCTGATGGGTCCCTTCTTGGGATCCCACCTCGGCGTCCTCGGTGTCGCGAGGGGTGGAGGCGGCCGGGATGGAGTCTACATCCGACAGAGCCAACGACCCGCTCGATGAAGCGGGGAGATCATCATTGGCCGGACTACAGGCAGCATGCGGCATCAGAATGACACTATGTGACGCAGAAAAAGAAATTATAAATCATTCAGGAATCCGGATACTTACGATCTCGCCGGAGGCCTGGCCCTTGAAGGCCATTCTTCCTCGCCAACGTTGATGTTCGCTGAGCTATCCGGGAGAATAGTCCTTCCCCTCTTGGACCCTTCGGCCTCCCCTGTTGGGGAAGCCTTCCTCTTCCTCTCTCCCTCCTCTGGGAGAGAGTCCTCTTTCTCCTCCTCGTTTTTGGGGGAGGAGTCTGCCCCGGAGTCGTCGGACACCTGAAGACGGGAACTCTTTCGAGCACCCGTGGCCTCCTTCTTGGCCTTCTTCTTCGGCACCACGTGCGGTGCCGGAACCAGCAGCCTCGCTAGACAGGCGTCTACTGGGTTTTCTGGCATAGGAGTCGGGCAGATAATCTGCTCCGCCTTCCTCATCCAGTCCTGTCAAAGGAAAAGGGGAAACTAAAACCCGCATAGAGTCAAACTATGAAAAGCAAGTGTCCCGTAAAGGGGTAGAATCACTTACCTCATCGGCTTGGCGCTGCGAGCGAAATCCGTGATCTTCAGTTGCGGATGCGGGGGCTTCGGCGCCCTTAAACAGCACCCTCAAGGCGCCTTCGTACGTCGTGTCGAAGAGCCCGCTCAGCGCCTGGTGTTGTTCCGGATTGAACTCCCACAGATTGAATGCCCACTCTTGGCATGGGAGAATCCGGCGGACGAGCATGACTTGGACCACGTTAACCAGCCTGAGCTTCTTCACCAGCTTCTGAATACAGGCTTGGAGTCCCGTCAGCTCCTCTGAACTACCCCACAGCAAGCCCTTCTCTTTCCAGGAGGTGAGCTGCATGGGGATACCAGATCTGAACTCGGGGGCCGCCGCGCACGTAGGGTCGCGCGGCTCGGTGATATAGAACCACCCCGATTGCCACCCCTTGACGGATTCCACGAAGGCCCCTTCAAACCAAAGGACGTTGGGCATCTTGCCCAACATGGCGCCTCCGCACTCCGCTTGAGTGCCCTTCACTACCTTCGGCTTGACATTGAAGGTCTTGAGCCACAAGCCAAAGTGGGGCTGGATGCAGAGGAAGGCCTCACACACGACGATAAACGCCGAGATGTTGAGGATGAAGTTCGGCGCCAGATCATGGAAATCCAGGCCGTAGTAGAACATGAGCCCCCGGACAAAGGGGTGAAGTGGAAAGCCCAGTCCGCCGAGGAAGTGGGGAAGAAAAACGACCCTCTCATGGGGCCTGGGGGTGGGGATGAGCTGCCCCTTATCGGGCAGCCGGTGCGCGATGTCGCCGGATAGGTAGCCAGCGCTGCGCAGTCTTTCGATGTGCTCCTCCGTAACGGAGGAGGTCATCCACTTGCCTCCCGCTCCGGACATGACTGGGGAAGGTTGAGACGAGATGTGCGGGCTTGGGCGCTGGAGCTCGAGTGCGCGGAGATGGATAAGCAAAGGAGGAAGAAGGCGTAGGTGAGAAGGTGAATCCTTATCCCTTATATGGGCAGACGAAGTCTACGCGTCCCCCACCGACCTGGTAAAACTCGCTTATCCCCCAAGCGCCACCATCAATGGCGCGGTTGGGTTACCCATGTCCGTATTGATGAGAATCCCGGACTAAGGGGGAACACGATCTCTGCTTCGACAAGACATGCCAAGGAAACCGCTTCGCTAAATGCGCTGAGGTGGTAGAGTAAAAAACGATTCAAGTAATGGCTAGGTAGTGGCGTGACGTCATGCCACAAAAAACGTCAGCAGATTGAACTTGTGTATATATTATTCTCTCTACGGTGAAATGTGGAATTTATTTTGCAGAGCCGGACACTATCCAGGTGTTCACAATCTTCTATCATTTGGAGGAGGAACCCGCCTTGCAATGCCAAGCAATATACGCGCCGGACTTATCGTCATTGAAGCCTGGTTCAGGGGCTACTGAGGGAGTCCCGGATTAGGGGGTGTCCGGATAGCCGGACTACCATCATCAGCCGAACTATCATCGGCCGGACTATCATCATCGACTGGACTCCAAGACTATGAATATACAAGATTGAAGACTTCGTCCCGTGTCCGGATGGGACTTTCCTTGGCGTGGAAGGCAAGCTTGGCGATACGGATATGTAGATCTCCTACCATTGTAACCGACTCTATGTAACCCTAGCCCTCTTCGTTGTCTATATAAACCGGATGGCTCTAGTCCGTAGGACACAACAACAACCATTACAATCATACCATAGGCTAGCTTCTAGGGTTTAGCCTCCTTGATCTCGTGGTAGATCCACTCTTGTAAACATCCACAATATCAATATCAATCAAGCAGGACATAGGGTTTTACCTCCATCAAGAGGGCCCGAACCTGGGTAAAACATCGTGTCCCTTGTCTCCTGTTACCATCCGCCTAGACGCACAGTTCGGGACCCCCTACCCGAGATCCGCCGGTTTTGACACCGACACCGTCCATGACGGAAAAAACCATGGTAGAAGCGAGGGGGAGGAAAATTTCGGGGAGTTGCCGGTTACGGTGGGAGGTCGGGGGCCGAGCGATGCACGTTTCTATCATACGTATGTGCATGGGTGTGCAAGGTGTTGGCTCTAACTGAAGCGGAGCGCGGCGTTGGGCTCTAACTGAACCCGAGCGATTGCACTGCAGGCTACGCGTTACTAAACCCGAGCGATTGATCGATGGCTGTTAACTGAACCCGATGGAGCGATTCCTTCGCTACTGCTGCTAACTGAAGCCGATCAATTGGATGAACAGTGAGCGTTAAGGGGGGTTTGGATGAACAGTGAGCGGTGGCGTTGCCTCTGGATGAACAGGAACCCGTGGTGTGGAGGGCTGGATGAACAGTAGACGATGGAGGGGTGGTCGTGGAGGGGTTGTTGAACAGGACCCCGTGGCGTGGAGGGTTGGATGAACAGTAGACGATGGAGGGGTACCCGTGGAGGGGTGGTTGAACAGTAGTCGGTGGAGTAGCGCACGGTGGAGGCTAGATGAATAGGAGCCCGTGGAGGCTGGCGGAGGTCGACGGTAGCCCGTGGAGGCTGGAGGAGGTCGACGGTGGAGATGAACAGTATCCTGTGGAGTCC
>NC_041391.1:68574906-68585480 GCF_002162155.2 Triticum dicoccoides | reverse complement strand
TCCCGATCAACAGGACCCCCGTTTCAACCGTAGGAGGTCCGTTTCGTCCGTTTTGCGGTACGCCACACCCCTCCCAATCAACAGGACCCCCGTTTCGACCGTAGGAGGTCCGTTTCCTCCGTTTTGCGGTACGCCAGGCCCCTCCCGATCAACAGGACCCCGTTTCGACCATAGGAGGTCCGTTTCCTCTGTTTTGCGGTACGCCAGACCCCTCCCGATGAACAGGATCCCGTTTTGAACATGGCCGGTCGAACACAAGGCCGTTTCCTCCGTTGTGCGGTATGCCAGGCCTCGTTTCCATCGCCTGTTCTGTCCAAGCCCTCCCGATGAACACGACCATGCATTCAATTCTGACCCAGCCGGTTGGCTCCCACGCGTTCCGTTGCCTCCCGATAAACACGACGCATTCCGTTGCCTCCCCATGAACACGACGACGACATTGTTTCTCCGTTCCGACCCAGCCATGTACATATGCGCGAGTAGGCGTTTGAGACCCTGCCCGTATGTACGTACGTGGTCGTATTTTCTTTCTTGCACCCTCACCGCTGTACGTACGTGTACGTGCGCGCCTCTACTACGACCAGTATGTACGTACACGTTCGCGACCAGAATGACAACGCTACGTACGCTTCGACCAGGTGGGTCCCGACTGCCAGGCACTTCCTTGCCTGCGAAGATGTAGCTGGTGGGTCCCAGCAGTCAGGGGGCGAATCGTTTTGTTTTTTTTTGCCCAGACGCACTTCCTTGCGTGTGAAGATGTAGCTGGTGGGTCCCAGCAGTCAGGGGGGCGAATTGTTTTTGTTTGCCCGGACGCAATTCCTTACGTGCGAAGATGTAGCTGGTGGGTCCCAGCAGTCAGGGGGAAACGTTTTTTTCGTGAAATACGGTGGCCCGTCCGGTGGGTCCCCGCTGTTAGGTGGAGGAATAATTATTTTGCGCGTAATAAGGAGGCACTTCCTTGCGGCCGCCGTGGACCCAGCTGTCAGCCTCTCCATGCACAGTACTCTTCTGATGGAAGTCGGTCGTTGACCACATTGACCACGCCGTGCCGAGAGCACCATAGTGGTGGACGACGTGGAGCCGGGGAAGACGCAGCAGTGGATGCCCACGCGAAGAGGAGTACGAGGGTGAGGTTGCCGTCGCCGCAGAATAATAGGGGGTGTGGGTGAGTAGAGGGATGGCCTGGCCAGCGGTGGGAGTAGTAGGGGGCGGTGAGGCCTCCGCGGCATCACAACCGGCCACGGGAGGCAGGAGCACGCGGCAGGCCTGGTGCTGCTTTGGGCGGATGGAGCACGAAGACCAGAGGTTCAAGAAGCACTACGGCCGTTGGATGGACATCGTACGGTCACTGGAGCTAGAGTCGTTCATATTGACTAAGTTGACAAAGCCCTCCGTCCTCGTAAACTTAGTAGGCCCACAAGTCAGCCTCCCACCAAGGTGAGTCCCAGCTAGCAGGGGGGTATTCATTTTTTTGTGCGTAATAAGGAGGCATTTCCGGTGGGTCCGAGCTGACAGCGGGGGGAACGTTTTTTTCGCGAAATACAGAGACCCTTCCGGTGGGTCTTAGCTATCAGTGGAGGAATCATTATTTTGCGCGTAATAAGGAGGCATTTTCCTGTGTGGGCCCCTATTGTCAGCCTCTTCCGATGGCTGTTGTTTGTTGACCATGTTGACCTCGCTGTGCCGAGAGCACAAACGCGATGGACGAGGGCGGGGCCCAGGAAGAGAACCACCCAGAGCCGGCGAAGCCACCGCAGCGGATGCCCACGCTGAGGGGAGAACGAGCGCTGACTGGTCAGCTGCGGGGTGAGGCTGACATCGCCGGAAAATAACAGGATGTGTGGGTGGTTAGAGGGATGGCCTGGCGGCAGCACAGCCAGCCACGGGAGGAGGGAGCAGGCAGTCCCGCCGGTGCTGGTTTGGGCGGCTGGAGCAGGAAGATCAGAGATTGAAGAAGCATGGTGGCCGTTGGTTGGACATCCAACAGCCATTGTTGTGTGTTGACTAAGTTGACAAAGCCTTGCGTACGCGTCGAAAAAAATTTAGGACAGCGTCATCGTCAACCTACTAGGCCCAGAAGTCAGCCTCCAAATCTTTGGAAAACAGCATACATCCCATTAGCCATTATTTTCAATAATTTACAGCCCATTTGCTAATTCTTAAGGATATTTTAAGCTCATATTCTTTTTATTAGCATTACAGACCATATATTCTGGGCACTGCTAAAAAATTCAACGAAATTTTGCATATTTCGGTGGGGTCCGAACTCTTTTAATCACGAAATTTCGAGTCACATTAAAAATAGTTTTCAAAAAATTATATCAAAATAAAATTCAAAAAACAATTCTCCGCAAAAAAATGAATGAAATTTAGAATCTTAACTAGCAAGATGCCTGTTCGTTGCACGGAACATGAAGATGCATTTGTATGAGTAGTTTATCTTGTGGGTGAAAAGATGATATTTTAATGTAATTGCCAGTTGGCTTTGGTTTTTATAAGAGTAGAGAGTCACTCTTTTTTGCAGTCACAAACAAATGGATCGGTCTGATCCATAAAATCAACATCATGTGCAAAAAAAATTATTTTAGGATGTCTACAACCTGTTGTAAATAGAAGCTGAGCACGTTTAGAAGCCCATTTGTCCACCTGAAACTTCTTTTTTTCTGTTCAACATGTTCGTCCGTGAGAAATCTTTTGCTGTAAAAATTAAGCCTCATGGACAATAGTAACCTCGCATTCAACAGGAAGAATGTGACAAAGCTTCTGTTTGCCTAGTTGGATGCATATCGTCCCATCATTATTGTCCTCAAACGAATGTCATGAGAACTGAGAAAATCCTTGTGCTTATTACGCCAACGATTGGTTATATGTTTTTGTCCATGTGGTTCTGCCTAAGTAGACATGAAGATTGAAAACAGTTAAGGTCTGAAAAAAGAGTATGTCGAAAGAACGACAGCTGAACAGTTAATTCTAGTATAATATATACAAGGTTTCAATGTGCATGAAATCATCACCTCTATGTATAAATTCTCTAGAGATCGAAAGCATCGCAGCAAGCCAATAATTATGTCCAAATCAAAACTATACATTCTGATATATATGATCTTGACAGAATCCAGCAGCATTGTTAGGCTATCAATGGACGAACTCTTCATTGAGCATATAACATAATATTAGTACCTAAAGTGTACTCCAAGATGATATAAAACTTATGCGCATAAATGAAAAATGCAGCATATGATTACAAATGTGTAGATGATAATATACGGTACCTGAAAAGGTGAGGAGCCAAACACCAACTCCTTGTGATTATTAAACGTGTCACGAATTACACCCAAGGTCTCTAGTTTTGGCGCAGAGACGACAGTTATTTCTGAAGGTGTATAACAATTATGGAGGAGCAACCTTTCAAGTGAAGGGGCATCTTCGATGATGAGCTGTTGTCCTTCAAAACAAATTCCAATGCTTTTAAGGTGAGGCGACTTTATTTGGAGACAACTGATACTGATTTCTGTTCCCAAAACAATCAGCAAGCGCTCCAGGGCAGGGCAACTAGAGTGGATGATGCTGTGCAGTGAGGCCTCCAACAAATAAACCACCACAAGTGAAAGTTTTTTTAGCAGTGGGAGTCGAAGCATTTGTACCAGATCATCTGGTAGATGGCACCGGGTGAAGGTGGCAGTGTGGAGAGAGGAGGAAAACCGCGAGATGGACAATGGTGGTGTGGGCATGAATTCTTGGTATGTTCGTGGTATGAAACTTTTGTGGTAATGGTAGAACTCAAACTGCTGGAGTTTTGTGAATTCAGGGGATGTCAGCCAAGCGTCCACCTTGCCGGGTATGGACAGCAGGTAGCTTGTCGGGATGCAAAGGCATTGAACGGGGCCCTGCTGGTGAGAAGAGACGATGGCTCTGATGAGATCAAATTCAGGAAGGACAGATATCTGACAACAGTCGAGATTGAGGGGCGCGGTGCGCCATAGAGGGTGCCACCGAGTTGAGAGGACTTGTGTGCGGCAGCAATCCTTGGTGGGGAGAAGCGAGATGATCTCCTCAAGGATGACCTCCGGGAGATTGCTGATGCGGTCCACCGGAGATTCTACCGGTTCCTCAGATCTGGGTGGGGGGGCTCGCCGCTTCTCCCCGCGCTACCGGGTGCGGGATCTACAACCGGCGTCGCCACTGGCGGGAGCCTCATCTTCTTGGCGCTGGGGCCAGCCGACTCCATTTTCCTTGTGGGCGTCGCACCGAGCTCACGGGTTTGAGCAGAGTAGCCAGAGACGAGCCTAGTGGCAGTGCGAGTGGGGAAGAAGGAGGGCTGGGGATTTCTATAGGAGTGGAATAAGAGGAGCATGCGTTTTTTGTATGAGTGAGGAAGAAGGTGAGCAGGGTTTTCTGGATGAGTGAGGAAGATTGGGGAGCGGGGGGAATTGGGTGGGGAGACGGAAGCGGGAGAGCAAGTTGTTCCTGTTTATAAGGCACGCTGCACTAACTACTTGCTTTTTCCCAAGAACCGCTCTCTTCTTTTGCGTTGCTGCATGACTGGCCATGCGTGCAGGATGCATGTGCCCGCCGACCACTGCATGCGCCTAGTTTGTTACTAGGCCTATTTAATAGGGTGGTTATGGAGTAAATTAAGGAGATTTATTTTCTCTGTGTGCATCCACCAAATTAGAGGATGCGGTACTGGATGCAGACACTCACATTAAACTAACATTCAGAAGAACAAAAGTTCAGCATGTCTATGCATCTCAATGATTCACCATACTATAACCAATATAAAAAACTGTGAGAAGGTGTGGAAATAAAGAAAATCGGTCGATGCTTCTCTGAGCAATGGGCCTCCCTGCGCACGCATTAATTTCTTGGGCATGCTTGTTTATTCTCAATGTTGCGAGCACTTTGAGCATGTTGGCAACTCCACAGCTATCTAGCTGCCTCATCTTGCAATTGATGCTGACACATTTGCAGCAAACAAATGAGCCAATAGAGATGACTCAATATGGGTCCATATTGTGTAGTTCCCCTGATATCCTATTCATTGTCCTGAATCTGAAAAGATAGGAAAACAGTAGCTATACTTAAACGGTGTTGCATAACAGTAGCACGTATCAATAGCTCGGCATGACAAAACACGATCATCTGGACGAAGGGGATACTGACCTGCCTGAGGAAGATTACATATAATTTCATAAGTCCTTGGTTGATTTCCACCTTCGGCTGCACTGCTTGTTTGCTCCTCCAGACATGACATGATCGTTCCGCACTGCATTCAGCAAGTCAACGTACGAATAAGCTAATTTCATCTTGCGGTGGTCATTGTACCTAATTACAAATGTAGGAATACCTGGAGCACCATGAGGTTAGCTGACAACAGGTAGATGCAGCCATATAAATTTTGTGCGGTGCTACCAAAATTGAGGTTTGTATCCCTTCCCGTTATGAGAATTCTTCTTGAAGTTGGTAGAATGTGATGGCTTGTTCTTTGCATCAAACTTGCCTTTCCCCTGAGATTTGTTCTTGTTGTTTTGGGGCTGGTTGGGCTGGAAGTTCTTCTCGTGTACCACGTGGGCACTAGAAGCTCCCTCGGCGACCCAAGCACGTGTGTCTTTTGCTCTCGCCTTCTCCTCAAAATCAAGAGTGCTAATGAGATCCAAAACAGAAAACTCGTGTCTCTTGTTTTTCAGAGAAGTAGCAAAATCTGTCGGATTTCGGGTTCCGGCAGACCCACTAGATTCGAACACTGGGGTGCGCGCGGAGGTTTCGCCCTCTACCTACCTGCACCTCGCCGCCTCGCTAGGATCTAAGGTATGAAAGGAACAACACAAGAGACACAGGGTTTATACTAGTACGGGCCACCATTGTGGTGTAATACCCTACTCTAGTTTGTGGTGTGGTGGATTGCCTCTTGGGATGATGATGAACAATACAAGGAAGAACAACCTCGCGAGGGTCTGCTCTTGGCTGGTGTGATGAACTGCTAGGGGAGTTCAATCGCTCTTCCTACTGGTTTCTTGATGATGATGATCCTCCTCCTCCTTACCTTGTGGGTGGCTAGTCCTATTTATAGGCAAAGGCCCTGGGCCTCTTCCCAAATATTGAGCGGGAAGGGCGCCAACAATTGGCCATTTTGAAGGGGAACATCTAGTACACTTATCCTGACTAAAGTTGGTCCTCGCCTGTCAAAGGCTCTGATGGTGACGCCGGCTTGGGCTCCACAATGACTTCCTTCCTGCCGTTGTGACGGTCTTGGTCTTGTTGCACCGAAACAGATGCCTTTGCTTGATGCTCTCGCCTGCGCTTGCTCCCTTTCCACCAAGGAGGAAAGGAGGACACTGCGTGGGCTGGCGCCCGCCTGGCACCCTTGGTCGTCATGGCTTGCATCATGGGCACCTCGTGAGGTACCCCGCCTTGATCTCTATGCCTCCTCGCGAGCCAGCTTGATGAGGCCGTGCCTGAGGAAGCTTCCTGTCATCCACCCCGCGAGGCTTGGCCCCTCGTGAGGGTCTTGAGCTCGTGCTGATGAAGATGGGCCATGCTGGGCCGCCCATTGAGCCATGCCGCAGGCCGCAGGCAGGCAAGTCTGGGGACCCCGTTCCCAGAACGTCGACAAGAGCCCCCGGGCCCAAGGCGCGCCCGGACTTGGCTGAGCAGAGAAGTGAAGGGGCAAGTGCGAAGCGCCGCGGGCCCTAACAGCCTGCGGCCTCAGGCGCCGCGTGGCGGTTGGTTGGTCGTGGGTGCCTTAGCAACTGTGTGAATCGTCAAAAGAGCGGCATCTGCCTAGGCTTTGCTTCCCTTGCTTCCTCCAGTCATTGCCCAGATCCCCTTTCTTGCGCCCTTCCTTCCTGCCTCTGAAATCTTCAGATCTACTTCGACTGCGTGCCCTAGCAAGGCATGGCGCCTAGCCAGACCCTGGTCGGAGCTTGGTACTCAGCCGCCTTGGACTCATCGAACGTGTCGGAGACGAGCCTTGCCCGGGTGCGCCGGATGGTGACGGTGCAATGCATCGACGGGGCAGAGGTGTTCAAGGCCGGCTCCGCCCTTCCTGAGGGCCAAGGGAGCACCTTCAATCCGCTCTTCGTAAGCGCCATTGCTGCAGGTCTGGTGCCTCCTTTTTCTGAGTTTTTCTTCTCTGTCCTCCGCCATTACAACCTGCAAGCTCTGCACCTCCACCCCAACTCTGTTCTTCTTCTGGCGATCTTCGCCTACTATTGTGAGGCTCACGTCAGGGTGTAGCCCTCAGTGGCCTTGCTGCGTCACTACTTCTCCCTCCGGACCTCTCGTGGTCCCATCTCCGCGTGCGCGAGCTTTGTCGCGTATGGCGGCTCCAACGCCATCTCGAAGCCCAGGAAGAGGATTGAGGGCTTCAGGAGCAAGTGGGTCATGGTAGATGCTGGGCGCATCCACCCTCGGCTAATTCTGCCCACGGAGCACCCCACGAGCTCCGATGATTGGTCTCCCGCGGAACTCGTGGACCCTCGCACGAAGCCGGTGCTGGAGAAGACGGACGCGGATCTGAGGCCGGGCAACATGGCGGCGGCGAAGCTGACCGGTGCGTCGCTCCTGAGGGAGTTCCTGGAGCACCAGGTGGCCCCGCTTCATCAGTACTCGCTTCCGCTGTGGAGGCCCCGCCCGAACCCCGCAGTCTTGGCCGATGAAGATCTGGGTGCGGTCCTCCAATCTTTGGTCGGGGGAGACGTGGCGAGGCTGTAGGGTACACCTGTACCCCTGTTCCTTCGAGATGACTGGGAGCAGGCTGTGGACTCCATGCCCGTCTTCAATGGGGACGGGCCCGTGCCCACGGAGGTTCCCGAGGACCTGGCGGCCCTGGTGGCAGTGAACATGTCCTCCGACGACTCCAGCGAATAGGAAGAAGAGGAGCGGGAAGAAGGGCCTGACTCCGAGGCTACCAACGGGGAGTCGAGAGCGCCCCTCCGCCGGCGCAGGTCCCGCGCTCTCCGCCTCTTGCCGAGTGACGATGAGGATGGCGACGAGCGGGGCGGCGAGAGCTTGCCCCCGATCCTGAAGAAGGACAGGACTGGGCTGGTCCCCCGCGGGTCCGCCCCGGCTCTGAGGTGATCCACAGACGCGCCTCCTGCTTCCGGGCCTCTCGAGGCTGATCCCTGCAGCCGGCTCTCGGGCTTCAAGTATGGCTGGAGGTTTCTCGAGCTCGCGAGAAATGACCAGTAAGTGCTTGATTCTTGTTTTATTTCCTGTTTTGTCGCTGAGGCTTGATGTCTGTATCTCTTGGCTAGGCTGGCGCCTGCGGCGAAGAAGCTGAAGGGGGCTCTTGAGGTTCCGTCTGGGGCAGCGCCTCTGCCCGCAAAAGAAGGTGACTGCAAGGCACGGGCCTCTCCTGCCCGGTCGTCCTCGCGAGGCCTGGTGGAGCTAGCTGGGGCGAGCTCAGCCCCCATGGCCCAAGCGACTCCTGAGGTATCCTTGCCTGATGCCACCACCACAGCTGTTGGGGCGCAGTAGGTCGCGCCTCAGGATACTGTGGTTACGCTGCCATCCTCTCCTCCTACTCCACCAACTGCTGTCTCTCCGACTCCTCCCACTGTCCTGGATCGTGCTACTGCTAAACTGGACCGGCTGCGGCAAGATCTTCTGGGCGCCGACCCTCTCTTGGTGGCCGGGCGCTTGGATCTGGCTTCTGGCTGGATTCGCTCTGACACTTCGATTCGAGCGGCGTTGGTTCAGGCCTCGACGGCTTGCGACGAGGAGAAGCAGGCTGTCCTTGGGGCGAAGGCTGCTCACAACGTCGCCTTGGGGGAGGTGGCCGATGCCCGAGGTCGCTGCAAGGCACTGGAGAGCGAGCTGCAGGGCCTGCGGGACCAGCTTGCCAAGGAGGTCCGCATTCGCCAAGGGAAGGAGGAAGACATGTAGGCTCGCGAGGCGGCCGTCAAGGATCGAGACGCCAAGCTTAACAAGCGCCGTGACCGCCTGGGCGCACTGGAGCAGGAGTTGGAGGTGAGGAAGGTCAAGCTAGACGGCAAGGCGCGGGTCCTCGCCGAGGACCGCAAGGCCTTCACGGAGATGGAGGTGAAGGCTCGCACCTTGCTGAGGTCGCTTTATGACAGCGGCCTGGAAAGCCCGTTGGCCGGCACCGAGGATGGCCCCGACAAGCTGATCCCCTTCCTGATCCATGCTCTTGAAGATGTCGCCCTTGGCCTTGGCCCTACGGCTGAGGCCGAGGCGCGTGTCCTGTCTTCTGCTGCGCTGACACGGGTCCTTACCCACGTCTACCTTCGCGATCCCAACGTCGATCTCGACAGCCTGCTGGAGCCAGCGAGCGGCAAGCTTGCCGCTGCCGCTGCTGAGGCCGTGAAGGGTCGTGTGGAGGCTCTGCTGGCAAAGTTTCGGGCCTTCAGCACCAAGCCGAACCGAGGCGCTACTGGTCCTGCGGCTTCACCAGGCGAACCCTCTCCGCGTAGCTCCGCCGCCAACAAATGACTCTGTTGTGGCTCCTGTCCTGCTTTCAGCTCCTGCAACATGCATCATGCCTTGGGGAGGTGTTTAAACTTGTGTTTGGTGTTGTGATAACAGTTATGGACTGTAATGTTGGCTTTTGAATTCCTTGAGATTTGCGCTTTTCCTTCCTACTTGCTTATGTTCTACGCCGGCAGAGCCTGGCCCCGTGCATACCTCAGCCGCGGTTAGCCCCGACCGGAAACCAGGACGGGACCAAGGAGTGAGGGGCTACGTGAAAAGTTAGGCTCCTGAGTCGCGATGCTCAGGAGTCCCCCTTGGCGCATGAACAGCAAGTAGGGAGGTGAGATGTGGGGGTGAATCTACCATTCTATGTCTGCGGAGCCCGGCCCCGTGCATACCTCAACCGTCGTTAGCCTTTCGGAACTAAGGAGTGAGGGGCTACGTGACCAGTTAGGCTCCTGAGTCGCGATGCTCAGGAGTCCCCCTTGACTCTCAAACGGCCTTCGTACCTTGGCTCCGCTCGGGGAGGGACGTGCGACGAACCAGGCCCGAGGGGCCTGGCTGGGTGGCGTGCGTTTGGGTGTGACCCAGGCGCAGCCCCCGTGCCCAGCCCCCTCACGCGGCACTCCCGAGGGGAGGCGCTGCAATGAGGCCAGACACTGAGCTCTGGGCTCCCTGAAGTTGATGTGGCCGGGGGCCACCCTCAGTTGTTTATCACCAGCGCGGAGCATAGCACTTCCGTATCTGTACGGGCATAGCCGCTCCTCGGCAGTGTCGTCAGCCAGCGCGGAGCATGGTGCTTCCACTGGTGCGTGGGAGGGGGCTCCCCTCTGGGAGGAGCCCCCGGGGCGTGTACAGCCCCGCCCTAACACGTGGCTGGCACGGTAGGGCCTGAGGAGGTGTATCTGGGCACCTGTGAGCCAGCGCGGGACTCACGGGGCCCTACCTCAAGGAGGGTTGCGCCTGGCACTGGGCTTTAACTTGTGATGTGTTCCTGCAAATTTGGTTAGATGCCGACGCTCTACGTCCTCGGGTCCCGGCCCTCGAGCGGGTCTCAGCCGTCGCTGGTATGCCAAGTCGCGATGCCGTGGACAAAGCCAGAGGGTGAGGGCTGGAGAACCAGTAGGAGCCCATGAGTCGCG
>NC_041391.1:68554818-68574688 GCF_002162155.2 Triticum dicoccoides | reverse complement strand
TGAAGGAAGAAGAGGTGTCGTGGACAGGCATCAAATAACAAGCATGATGGGTCGAACGCATGGCCCGAAAATAACGCAAGAGGGGTACATGCCGCTGGGTCTGACCCGAGTGACTTGGGGATGATGCAGCCCGAGGGACGCCCCCAAAAAAGTAAGCTAGGAACATAAAGTAAAAAGGGGATACATGCCGCAGGGGCGGACCCACGCGTCCTGGGAATAATGCAGCCCTGGGGGGGCGCTCCCAGCTGGAAACGAAACTTGAAAGATGTCATCTGACAGCGTTGAAGACGAAGGGGTGTTGAAGTAGCGGACGTCGTGGGCTGCGGAAGCCGATCTTCACGAGCACCAGGCCCAGGAGCCTCGGGAGGTTCTAGAGGCGCTGGTGGATCCTCGTAGACCATCTCCATCTCCGCCAGGACTGCAGAGCGCCTGGCCTCCTGAGCCTCCAGGATGCTTCCCATGAGGTGCTAGTACGTGACGGCCGCGTTCGGCAAGCCGTAGGGCATGCGAACGAAGCTGTGGGGTGGGCCTTCGCAGCGCCCCGCGCGTGAGGGCCAGAAGCGCTCCTGAGGGGCGGCTCAGTTGAGCCCTGGGATGTCGATGCAGACGCGTAGCCCACCATCCTCGCCTGGACGAGGAGCTGCGGCGGGTAAGCGGCGGCCGCCACTCATGACTCTTGACTCCTGCAACTCCTGCATGATCTGATTGACGAACTCCTGAGGGTTTGGCCCTCTTTGCCTTGCTCCTTCCTGAGGGAAACGTGCTTTGAAACACGCCTCCACGTGGTGCCCGAGCGCCTCCCTCGTGACCTTAGCAAGGTCGGTGGCCCTCCAGGAGGGAGCCCCCGAACCTTGCTTGAGGAGGGCACCGGGCGCGCCTTCCTATGTGACAGAAGGAGGTGCCCCCTGAGGAGGCGCAGACCCTGAGGGGCCTGCCTCCTGAGGGGTCAGGCCTGGCGATGTCTTCTTCTTCTTGGGCGCGGTCTCAGGGAGCCTCCCGCTCCCGCGATCTGGGTCTTCAAGTGATACGGCCTGAAAAGCTCGCTCCAGGGAGCACACTGCATCTCTTTCTTCACAAGGCACCGTGATGACTCCGCCGCTTCCTGGCATCTTGAGGACGTTGTAGCCGTGATGAGTCACAGCCATGAACTTGGCGAGGGCTGGGTACCCGAGGATGGCGTTGTATGGCAGGCGAATGTGGGCGACGTCGAAGTCGATGAGCTCGGTGCGGTAGTTGTTGCGCGCCCCGAAGGTGACAGGGAGGCGGACCTGCCCAATCGGAACTGTGGAGCCATCAGTGACTCCGGAGAAAGGCTTGGTTGGCTGAAGCTAATCGTAAGGCACTTGGAGATTGTTGAATGTCTCTACAGACAGGACGTTGATCCTTGCCCCACCGTCGATGAGAGTCCTGGTGACTTGCACGTTGCTGATGACTGGGGAGCAAAGCATCGGGAGGACTCCGGTTGTGGCCGCGCACTTGAGCTGATCCGCTGAGCTAAACATGATGGCGCATGCTGACCACCTGAGAGGGCGTGTGGCCTCGAGCTTGGGAAGGACTGCATTCACTTCGCGGGCGAACTGCTTGAAGATGCGTTGAGAGGCTGGGACTTGAGCTCCGCCCAAGATGCAGGCGATCGCGCGCGGCTCCTGGAAGCCCCCAGCCCCCTCGTCCTGATGATGGTCCACGTTTCTCCTTGGCTGCGGCGGCAGTGGAGGGAGGCCTGCATTTCCTTGCGGACGATCCTCGCGAGGTTGATCACACTAGTCTCCCTCGCGAGGCTGATCCTGCCAGCGATCCTCGCTAGGTCGGTCGCGCCACCCTTGGCGAGGGCCGCGGTCTTCCCAGCGTCCTGCGTTCCTTCCTCCTCCTCGGCCATAGCCTCGATCGATGCGGTCGGGACGTCGTCCTATCCTCCCTTCTCCCACTGCTCGGAGCTCTTGACATTCGTTGGTGTCGTGGGTGTGGAGGTCGTGGTACACACAGTACCGGCTGCCCTTGAAAGACTTGGGCTGATCTCTGCCCTGCTTGGTGTCTGATTGTGCCGCGAGCACGGCAGCCCCCTTGCGCTTCACATCCTTGGCCTTGGATTTCTTCTCTTCTGGGTCTACGGCTGGCAGCTCAAGGAGGGAAAGGCGCCCTTCCTCAGCCCTGGCGCACTTAGTCGCCAAGTTGAACAGCTCCAAGGAAGTGCACAGATCTTCAAGCATCACCAGCTCCTCCTTCATCTTGACGTCACGCAAACCGTCGGAGAAGGCTGAGATGATGGCCTCCTCGGTCACCTTGGGAATCTTGAGGTCTGCGTTGTTGAAGCACTGGATGTATTTCTGCAGGGTCTCCCCTGGTTGCTGCTTGATGTGGCGCATGTCGCTCACGGCAGGTGGCCGGTCGCGAGTACCTTGGAAGTTGGCGATGAAGCGGGTGCGCATCTCGTCCCAAGAGGAGATCGTGCCAGGAGCCAGGTTCAGGAGCCAGGTGCGGGCCCCGTCCTTGAGTGCCATGGGAAACCAGTTTGCCATGACCTTCTCGTCCTCGTTGGCAGCTTCGATGCCTAGCTCGTAGAGCTGAAGGAACTCCGCAGGGTCGGCCATGTCGTCATAGCGAGGAGGCAGGTCTGGCTTGAACTTTCCGGGCCACGCGACGCTGCGCAGCTCGACGGTGAAGGCGAGGCAGCCTGCGGTGGCCACGGGAAGCCTTTGGTGACGAAGAGATTGGTCTCGCGGGTCCCCATGTGCTGCAGCTGGGAGCAGCGTGGGGTCTTGGCGTGCTGGAACGGGAGCGTGGTCGCGACGGGCTGGAGCAGGGAGCACTCGGGCAGCTTCTTGGGGGCGAGGGACCTCTTGGCAACTCCGTTCTTGCTGTGCTGGCGCCGGACGGAGTGGGTTCCGCCCAGGGGCCACGCGCCTTGGGGCCAGGGCGCCTTCTTGAGGGGGAGGCGGCTGAGGCGCCCTCGGAGCTTCATCGCCCGTGCGGGGCGGGGCGTGGTGCAGTGAGAAAGACGGCGCGGGGGAGCACCCTGCGGCGCGGACGAGCTCGGTGATGCGGTCGAGCCACTCTTCATAGACGTCGTCGACTGGGTGGTAGCGCAGGAGCTCGTTTGCCGCGATGAGCACAGCTCGAGCCTCCATAGGCGCGCGGAGTGCGCGGGACGAAGAACCAGCTGGGGTGAGTGAGGGAGTAGCAGTGCGGCCGTCTCGCCTCACGGACGGATGCTGGGACGATGCTTGCTGCTCGTTCCCCACCGGGCCGGTGGCGGCATTGACGGCAGGCGATGGGGAACGGCGGGGGCGGCCGCCGATGGGGGCCGTCTGGGAGATGCGGGAAGCAAGAGCGGCTCGGCACTCGGTGCGGGCCCGACGAGCGTCTAACATGGATGCGATGGTCGGTGAAGAACAGGGCGGCGGAAGACGAATTCTGGTGCACCCCTACCTGGTGCGCCAAATGTCGGATTTTGGGTTCGGGCAGACCCTCTAGATTCGAACACTAGGGTGCGCGCGGAGGTTTCGCCCTCTACCTACCTGCACCTCGCCGCCTCGCTAGGATCTAAGCTATGAAAGGAACAACACAAGAGACACAGGGTTTATACTAGTTCGGGCCACCATTGTGGTGTAATACCCTACTCTAGTTTGTGGTGTGGTGGATTGCCTCTTGGGCTGATGATGAACAATACAAGGAAGAACAACCTCGCGAGGGTCTGCTCTTGGCTGGTGTGATGAACTGCTAGGGGAGTTCAGTCGCTCTTCCTACAAGTTTCTTGATGATGATGATCCTCCTCCTCCTTACCTTGTGGGTGGCTAGTCCTATTTATAGGCAAAGGCCCTGGGCCTCTTCCCAAATATTGAGCGGGAAGGGCGCCAACAATTGGCCATTTTGAAGGGGAACATCTAGTACACTTATCCTGACTAAAGTTGGTCCTCGCCTATCAAAGGCTCTGGTGGTGATGCCGGATTGGGCTCCACAATGACTTCCTTCCTACTGTTGCGACGGTCTTGGTCTTGTTGCACCAAAATGGATGCCTTTGCGTGATGCTCTTGCTTGCGCTTGCTCCCTTTGCACCAAAGAGGAAAGGAGGACACTGCGCGGGCTGGCGCCCGCCTGGCGCCCTTGGTCGTCATGGCTTGCGTCATGGGCACCTCGTGGAGGTACCCCGCCTTGATCTCTCCGCCTCCTCGCGAGCCAGCTTGACGAGGCCGTGCTTGAGGAAGCTTCCTGTCGTCCACCCCGCGAGGCTTGGCCCCTCGCGAGGGTCTTGAGCTCATGCTGATGAAGATGGGCCGTGCTGGGCCGCCCCTTGAGCCACGCCGCAGGCCGCAGGCAGGCAAATCTGGGGACCCCCGTTCCCAGAACGCCAACAAAATCGTTCCACGAAGGTGGAAGCTTGGCAATGATGGTCCCGGCAACAAATTTGTCTGGCAACACACACTTAAAGTACTCAAGTTCCTTAGAGAGTGACTGTATCTCATGAGTCTGCTAAACAACAGAGCGCTCATCAGTCATCTTGTAGTCACAGAATTGCTCCATGACGTACGACTCATTGCCAGCGCCCGAGGGCCCAAACATGGCCTCGAGCGCAGCCCACATGTCTTTGCCGCTGTCAAACAACATATACGAATCCACAATGGAATTGTCAAGAACACTTAGCAGGGCGGCTTTGAAGAGGGTATCCATGTTCTGAAAAGCTTCCTGCTGTGTAGGATTAAGATCGCCCTCAGGCTTACCCTTAGTGGCGTCATAGCAGCACATGATCTGAAACCAATATACTGCTCTTGTGCGCCACCTTTTATATTGCACCCCCTTAAAAGTAGGCGGCTTCAAAAGCGCAGCAAAACAACTCAGAGTAAATTGCCTGTGATTAGGTTTTTGGATTGGATTGTTGAATATATGAGCAATTTAGTATGAGATTTAATCCGAATCAGCAGTAAATAGATCATGACAACAATTGCAAACATCAAAGTAATGATGCTGACCAAACCAGGAGGACAGAATCACATACTATACAGCGGGAGCAGAACTGATGTGGTTGATGTTGTCACTCATGTCGTTGATAAAGAGGTTACCGAGGTCGGGAAGAAGGTTGTCGTTGAGGAAGTCATCGCTGGCAGCAGTCACGGGAGTGTGCTCCCCAAAAACCTGATCGCCCCTCTCCCGTACAGGATCACGAAAGGCGGGGTTCGGAGGACTGCTGTCCCTTCTCGCGGTGCACGCCAGAAGGAGGGCTGGAGAAGAATTGTGTGGCGGCGCTAAGATTTGGAACGGTGCGAAACCATATGATTCAGCGGCGACTAGGGTAGAGCATGTCAGGTCGGAGTCTAATAGTAAGCCTTTGGCCCCCAAACCCCGCGTCCAAGTCAATAATAGCTCAAAAAAAGTCAATAATAGCCCCACCAAGGTTTGTCTAAAAAATGGAGTAATTAAGGCGTCCATTAGTCCCTTTAGTATAAATACAATATCATTAATAATGGCCCCACCTTTTGTCTCACAAAGTAGAGTATGTTGGAGTACAACCGGCTACACGTTTACAATCCGCTTATCTTCTCTCTCCTCTTCTCTCTCCTTCAACTAAGCACAAATACTATATTTAAATCCTTATAGCCTGCTTATGTCATCTAATTATAGTAGTACTTGCTCTAAAAGTTACTATCCACTGTGTACTCTGAAATGTCGGGCGTGTAGCGGGCGGTGCCCTCAGTCGGCACGCCACTTCAACAGCGGAAGCAGTGAGAGGTCGCGACGCCCTGACTTGCCATCAATGTGGAGCGGTGGGTTCAGCTGGCACCGGGCGGGAAGCGCGCGCAGGAGGGGGAGGGGTTTTTGTTGGGCCAAGAAGGTGAGAAGCCAACTTGGGATTGGTCCGGACGGGGAAATATCGTGTGCTCCCATACTCTGCATATGACACTAGTGTATGTTACTACTCCCTCCTTTCCGGTTTATAGAGATGTTTAGAGTAACATAGTAATATGTTACAGTACAAGTTACTCCCCACTATGACCAGCCTTGGCCTCTCCGAGTGCTCCACCATGTATAGCTGCTAAGCTTGCCATGTAGGCATAAAATATGATGTGGCACCAATAAACTAAGCACCTATGCATTGAACACTTGAGTTACTAAGCCATTTGATGCACTTAGCACCTCATCTAAAGAGCATTAATAGTATAGCCAGCTGCTGGCTATAAGCCTACATCCCATCTTATAGTCAACATGTACTACAAAGTGCCTAGGAGCACGTGCTTGAGCTGGCTCTTCACGAAGAGCCCGCTTACCTTCTCTCTCCTCTTCTCTTTCCTCCAACTAAGCAGAAATATACTACTGTTTACTCCCTCCCTTCCGGTTTATAGGGCTCAAATCTCAAATCTCATCAACCAAGGCATTTTGTGAGTGGAGGAATGTATCTCGTACATTACAAAACTACCCAATTAAACTCATGCATTAATTTGGATTAATTACAGTGCATGCATGCTTGGCCACTAGATGAGTAGGAACATTACATGAATTGGTGTGTTCCTTTTTAATTCTTGCATGCAAAGATTTAATGCACATTGGAAACTAAAAATGAGATGGAGATGAGCCCTCTAAATTGGAAAAACAAAAAAGTTGAGATAAGCCTTATAAACCGGAAAGGAGGGAGTATTCCTTATAGCCCGCTGACTCAGCTCTATTGTACTTGCTCTAAGCACATCTAAGCACTTGCTAGCACCCCCTTGACCGTGGACCTTGACGGTGTACGTCACCTTGTGTCTCATAATTTTCCTCGTCATCATCTGAGTCCTAGAAGATCTCACCCACATCATCATTAGCATGCAGCCGCCTTGATAGACAACGTGCGCAGAAGGAGTAGAGGCGACTGGGGACGCACCACCACCATGTCATGGGCACTCCGTATGTGCTTGTGTGCGTGCAGCATGCGTGTTTTTCCATCGGTGCTAGCTCTAAGGTCGAGGCTGCGGTCGTCTTTGTCTCCGACTAGTAGTTGAGCAACGATGGCAAGGAGGTGCTGCAAGAGATGCGTATGCGCCATTGTGTGCGAGCTTCACCGTAGCACGACGAACCGGACGTCGCCGCGGATGGCGCACGCCTCCATACAGCCGAGTGTGTGCGCATGCATGTGTTATTCACGTGCATTCTGTGGCCGAGCGTGTGTGCCTGCATGTCTTGTGTACGTGCGTTGTGTGCTCCATGATGTGCGCGTATGTGCTCCATGCTGTGCGCGTATGTGCATGAGTTGGATCGGATGGAGTTAGTGCATTCGCTTATGTACATATTTTAGAGTGTAGATTCACTCATTTTGTTTCGTATGTAGTCCCTTATTGAAATATCTAAAAAGACTTATATTTGGGAACGGAGGGAGTATAAAACATCTTCAACTTAGCATCCTGATGTACCGTTTCTAGTGGTTAGTGAAAAGTTCATGTTCTTTTAGTTGTTTATAGGTGGGCAGGCGGCAAAAAACAGGGTAAAACGCGCAAGGTTCCTTGCAGACGCTCCACCGCGAGGTTCCTTACTCCTCCTCGGTCATCGGGAATCTATGCTCTTCAACTCTTTTATTTTACGTGAGCTTTGTTCATCCTTTTCCCAACACACGAGACATCTAGCATCAAGGTGCACGTGTCATGCAAGAAAATGGAGATAATCAGATAAGCAGTGCGTAAGTGAGTCATGCGGAGGGGGGGGGAAGCGGGGGGAAACCCTTTTCCGTAAGTGAGTCGTGCACTTTGATGGCACCTACGTAATATTTTTTCTCCTCGATGGCACGTGAATAGTGCACGTACTCAACAATGGATCACGGGATGGTAGCAATGACACGGTCAGCCCTTTTTGGAGAGAGTACGTACTACTAGTAAATAACTTTGATGTGTCCCGTCAACTCGCAGAACGACGAGAAGCTTGATTACGCCTTCTCCCTCGCCAGCGCGTGCGCGATGGCTCGCAACACGAGGAGAAACTTTTGCTTACAAGCGGTGGACGTGCAGCAGTTCATTTGGTGTCAGATTGCCAGAAGCACTACTGTAGAACTATCGACTTCCAGAAGAGGCAAAGGGCGAAGCGTAAGGTCACCTACTAACCTTAGGCTAGGCGTAGTGGGAGTAACATAAGTAGAGGTACCTCCTTTTTTTATTCTAGAAACAACCACACGCGAATATCAAGGTGCTGGTTACGTAGAACAAATATCCTGCAGTCTATGCTCAGCACTCCTCTATCTCTCTTCTCAGCCAGCTAGCGAAAGCATGGAGTCCATCGTCTATTTGCTCACATGCGGCCCCACATGTCAGTGAAAACGCAAGAGGACCCACTAAACCTGCACATCTTTCACCTCGACGTGCTAGTGATGAAAAACAAATCCAAGAAATATCTTTGGTGGCCGCTTTTGGAGTTACTCAAGAGTAGTAAGATTCTATTTACAGTTTAACCCAAGATGCACATCTCGTGGCTTCAACTTATCAACTACCACTCTATTTTCTTTCATGACACGACCTGGATGCTGGCTGTCCCACGTGTCGGCAAAAGGAGGAAGAACCCGACTAAATCTTTGGTTGTGCTCTCGGATTAGACTAGTTGTGCTAACTTAAAAGTTTTATTGTGTACTCCCTCCGTTCCAAAATACTTCACTTCCATTTGTCCAAAAATGGATGTGCCTATATACTAAAACATGTCTAGATACATATATATTTTGACAAATACTACCTCCGTCCGGGTTTTTGTCCCCATTATATTTCGTGCCAAATTTTGACCATAGATTAAACTAACAAAATGTTTACGCATGTCACCAAACATTATATTTTTGAAAACTATGTTCAAATACGAATCCAATGAGATAATTTTTCTTGACATGCATTAACATTTTGTTAGTTAAATCTTTAGTCAAAATTTGACACAAACTACAAAGGGGACCTATAAACTAGGACGGAGGTAGTAGAACGGAGGGAGCAGAATGGATGCAAGTTTTTGTATTGGGAGGAAGAGTACATCCATATATTGATAGAGCGTTGGAGTTGGCCTTACAAGTGGGACCGCAGTTGAGGAAACCGACTATCAGCAAACCCCCACCTCGCCCGCCACGCGATGGCTGAGTTAGAGAAACGATGAGGTTGAAGAGATTGCTCTAGCACGGACTCCAAGAAATATGGTGTCAGATGGAAGTCGTGCTGGTGGCGTGTGCCGTACTATTGGACGTGAATGCTTGTTCTGGCCCATGCCACCCTACTACTCCTACTACTTACTATATAGTACTACTAGTATCGAGGATTCGAGGTGCTGGTTACATAGTACAATATGGCTATAGTAAAAACACCCGCACGACGCGCGAAGCATGTGAAGCTAGTACAAATAGTGTAGTACTATTGTTGATGATTGGCCTCATCCGATAACCTATTGCAATGCATGTTTCATCGGAATTAGTTGCCAGGCGCCAACGAGTATATGGGCGCTGCTCGTCCTCATGCTCATGATCATCACCATCGTCATCTCCCCCTTGGTTATAAAATTTTTCAAGTATAGGTGGTGGAATTTTCACAGGACCTTGGAAACACAAGAAGAAGGTTAATTAGTAAAGGGAAACTTGCTAACCCGCATGCATGTGGATGAAACAATTATAATTACAGTGGAAGACAAACGTATCGAAATCATAACGATTCCATGCAAAAACAGTGCCACGAGTGGTGGCAGCAAACACAAGGCCCTCGTATTCAATTGCATCACAGTACTCATCTGTGTACAGAAACTGATTTTTGAGCAATGTCCATCGAGTCAAACCAGCAACGACGGCAACAAGCTTGTCGAAGATAGGAACAACTTCATAGTTGTTGTAATTCCAAGAGCGGGTGGGAACTCGAGAAATTGCTATCTTCCGTAGAAGACAGTCACCATGATTGTATTTGAACATGCGTACAATACCGGTGTGCTCAACCTCTGGGCAGTCTGCTGAGATTTTTGGAAGTGGAAACTGGTCACGAGTGTACACATTCACAAATTCCCACTCGCAGTTGGACCCAATGTAAACAACCCAATCTCCATTTGCGCCTGCCCAGGCCTTGCCCTCAAGTGATGGCATCTTAACATCATACGTATCATTATCAAGCGGCATCAACTTGCATAGGGCGAGGCCTCCGTCGTGACGGCGCTGGTCATCAGGGTCACGGCGAAGAAGATAGGGGAGATCAAACCAATCCTTGACTCTTGGGTTCCTTGTAATGATGTTATTAGTTGAGTCAAAAATGCCCTTGAACGAACCTACCATGCTAGCCGAGGTGATGACATCGCACCGATCAATGAGTTCCTCCGCCACGTCATCTTTCAGATCGGGGCAAGAATAACGGGGTCGTTTTCGTCCTGTTCCCTCTATGGAGAAGACGATCGAACAACGGCAGAAGAAAGGGTGAAGGGCTGGAGGAAAATGGAGGAGGGAGAGGAAGAGCGTGCGACAGCAGTTCCAAATCGAGAGGGAAAGGCGAAGTGTCAGTGGATGGTTGCCAGTTTGCCACGGTTCACGAAGGGGCGCCCTGGCCTACACGTCGGTTCGGAAATACTCCTACTACCCGCCGTCGTCTCACTGATATGTTGGAACGGGGCCACATGTCAATGAAACATGGTGTGTAATTTCTCGTGCAAAATGCGATCTGGCCGCATTGGCCTGAAGTGCCACATTAGTTTTTTTTGAAAGTTTGCCGCATTAGTTATCGACCTTTATTTTTTTTAACATGCAATCTGAATGGATAGCTCCTGTGGTCATCACACATGAGCGGATATAGTGATGGTTGATTTGCCCGAGCAACTTTACTGTGGGAATATGGGAGTACCAGCGGATTCAAGGAACAAAGAAATGATGGTTGCTTCGTCCGAGCAACTTACTATGGCGAAGCAGGGGCTCTGTGATTTGACTGCTCACTAGTCATTACTACTGCGGTGCAACGACCGGGGTGAATCTTTCCCTGAAGTTGTGTTGTGCACTCAATATTGCTGCATGGCAGGTGGAGCCAGATGAAGGATGTCCAACATGTTGGCGAAACGAAGTTGAATTGTTTATGGCATTGCTATCAATCCTTCAGGATTTGTTTACATGTACGCATAATTTTGATGAAATTGTACTGTGATGCTATGAAGGTTTCAACTCTGGTTCCCGCAGGAAAAAAAGGTTTCAACTTAGGATTCATGTGTCTTGCCTCGAGATTATCTCGTTACAACATTCCATCAAATACAAATGAAACTACCATGGCTAATGCATCTCAATGGTTCACAGATCAGCGCCAATATTCACATCACAATTGAAGACAAAGTTGTGAGAAGGTGTACAAATAAAGAAAAATATATAATTGATCGATGATGTTCATAGTCATGGCTCCATTTCCTTGGCACAGTGTTCATTGCTTGGCAGCTAGTTTCACCCAGCTCTGTAGCCAAAAAAGAGGTGTATGAAGGACACCACAATCCGATCATTTTGTGTAGCTCCACTAAAATCGGGCGGACCATCCCTATTTGCAAAGATATCCAGTCAGTTTGATTACAATAACAGTGGAACTAGATGATGAAACATAACACACATAAATAGAAGCCGATCACCTCTACGATCTCTCTTTAGGACTAACTTCTTGTCGGAGAAGATTAGGCACGAAGTTGGATGAGGAGGATAGCAAAACCAATCTCCCTTTCCGCAGTCCCACAGAAATGTAAAAACATTGCCCGTGTGACATTTTGGCGGAACTGCACAAAACACTCTTCAGAAAAGTGATTTGTGCAGTTCACCAAAAGGTCGCAATAGCAACAAGGTAAAAATGGATAGCCCTGTTTGCAAAAGGAGGTCGAAAGGAAACAATTACTGCCCAATAACACAAGTTGAAGACACATACGCCGACAAAAAAGAAGCATGTTCCATGTAAAAAGGGAAAGATAGCACATGGTGGTTTATCAAAAATGGTTTGAGCACGAGATTGCAAGATGGAAAGTACGCCAGCCGAGATATGATTTAAGCAAACAACTAAAGAAGATCCACATCCAGCAACGTGGGAAGATGGGCAGTGGAGCAAGGCCGGAGGAAGTTGTACCTAAGGGTCATCGGGATGTTACTAGGAGGGCGCCGGCGGCCGGGATCTGCCCATACTGTGGCAGTGAGCAAGTGGCGAAGGCCCTACCGCGTCGGAGCTTGGTCAGAGAGAACGGCGGGTACCGCAGATCGGGACGAGCTGCCTCAACACCGTTGAACGGAGAGACGATGCACATCCTCCCTTTCCGCCAGCGGACGAGATGCGGACGGATCACTGACCAACGCTGAGAGAGAGAGGCCACGGCGGCCTTGTGTGAGATTGTGTGACGAGACTCATGAGAGACAAACCCATTTTTCCATTTTCCCCACGGCAATCGTTTTATATTCTAGGCGTGGTACCCGACCCTCCTTCGAGTAAACAACCGCTACACGCGTCAAATTATCACGTGGGCTGCCTTTTTGTATAGAAACAAACTCCACTGTGTACCTGCGCGGGTGTGGCCGGGAACGAGACGTGAGTACGTGCGTCCTGCGTGCACTTCTTCTTTAGGTGCAGGTACGTATGTGGGTGGGTGTGAGAGAGATGGTTTGTGCGAAACAGAGGCAATGTGTTGATGATATCTCAATCAAAAAAACGTAACATATGCAATGTGTGTGAAACGGAGTCATGGACGTGAGATATCGATAGAATTGAAAACAGGGATGAAGTGTGTGGCTGCGCGATCGATAAAGAGTGCCATCGAATTTGTGTTTGCCCATGTCAAAGATACAGGGCGGCTGGCCTACTGGAATTTGAGAGGGCAGAGGTGCAGTTCTTCTGTGTGGCATGGATACCTACCTACAACGTTTGGCTATCGGTGTGGGGGGGGGGGGGTAGAGACCGGTCGACTAGTATATGTCTGGGGAAGGAGAGAGACCTAGCTATGTGTTGAGGGAGATCGATCGACATCCATGGATATGTGTAGCAGAGGAATAAGGTTGCGAAAAAGACAAAGGTAGAGCGTTGGAGGGTTGGTGGTGGAGTGGCGGCTCACAAATGGTGGGAGAGGCCTTCTAGACAAACGGAGGGTATGAGTGCAATATCAATAAGAGAGGGCGGGGGATGTCTGTCTGTCTATGCACGTGCGTGTGAGAGACGGGTCGGGAGGTATTCAAGGATGATGAGGGGAGAAGATATGGTTGTGGTAAGAATGTATGACTACATAGGAAGATCAACCGTCGTGTGTCCGAGAAAAGGAGAGACATAACTAGCGAGGTAAGTGTATCGGTGCTTGGTGAAAACGAATTATAGTCGACCTGGCTATATGTAGGGAGATCAGTTCATATACACGCCTGCATGTGTTAGAAGCAAATAAGGCCCGGAGAGGCAGACAGGGGGAGAGAGTGTGGCTAGGAGGTGGTGCGAGAGGCCTACAATGTCGAGGGGGAGGAGTGTGCGCAATGTGACTAATGAAAAGAGGGGCGTGAGTGTGCACCTGCATGGAATCGTATTGGACATATGGGGGCATGGACGGTGAGAAGAGAAGAGGGGAAGTATATGTGTGTTTGTTGTAGGCACACTTGGCTAGAGAGGTATATCGACCGGTGTGTGCCAGAAAGAAGGAGCCGGGGGCCTACACACATCGCTGGTGGACGACCAAAAGAGAAATAATGAACATGCGCGATGGAGGGGACGCTAAGGGTGTGTGAGGGGGGCGGGCGTGTGCATGCACGACAGAAAGTTAGCGCTAGCTAGCTACAAATAGAAGAGGATTGTGAAGGTGTAAAAGACGAACAAAGATCATAATTCATTATAAAAAGGTGGATACAGATACTTGAAGAAGATATCATAATGTACAACATTGATTATAATTTGGTCTAATGTGTGGCTTTTGCAACTCAGGTCTAAATACTTGTCATAATGTAGGGGGCGGGGCACTATACTTTGTGTGATAAACATGGTGTACATATGGAACATGGTTTAGATTATGAATATATAGTTAGTACATCAAATGTACTATTATTTGGAATCAACATCAAGTGTATTCAAAAAATAGAATTCGAGTTCATGTAGTACACATAGTTCATATCTATCTCTATAGTAATCATGTGGTGTGTTATTAAGGTAATACACGAATGATGGTTGAAGTTGGCAACAATCATGATTGTAGATTCTTATTGAAATAGAGAAACGAATTAAATTTAGTTCGAATTGCAGCGGTAGTATAGACATTTGGAATGCACTAAAATGTTGGTTTGAGTAGGTTACATGCATTATATGGCAAAGCGAAAAAAATTAATCGGACATAACATGGATTCATACTCCCTCCTTCCATCTATATAGGGCGTAATGAGATTTTTAAGACCGCCTTTGACTATTGACAAGATTAATAGTACATGACATGCACAATGTGAAAATTAGATCATTGAAAGAACCTTTCACAGACGAAGTTAACGGTGTGCTTTGTGTAAGTTGCATGTCATATATCATTGCTCTAATATTTGGTCAAAGTTAGCATCGAAAAACGCATTAGGCCCTATATAGATGGAAGGAGGGAGTAGCTTTGAATAGCATTTGTATAGTAAAACAGGGCAAGACTCTCTCTTTGTGTGGTGTGAATAGTTTTATTTTTTTTGTTTTCTTTTTGGTTGAGGGAAGTGCGAATTGATTTGGTATGTACAAGTACAATATTACTACATGTTAGGCTTGTCCCTAAAATTCAACCCGCGTCTTGTTATATCCACAAAATTCAGATATCGTGCTCCCAAAACAGGCGCCTTCGCAACCCGCGCCTTGCTATCCCGAAATTACAACGCGTGCGAAAACTCCCTCCAGCTGCCAAATCCCGACACGTGAAATCCCCCTTCTAACCCTGAGCCAAAAGGGCCGCTAGTTCAAGTCGGTGGGGGTACTTTTGTAACACACCCTACATTTTGGACAAGCGCGTCCCTAAGTCATGCTTCACCCCCTCCCATCGCCCCCTTTTTGCCATTTGAAATCCCAGGCCGCCATAACCTCTCCGCTCCAGCCGCGAAACCCCACCCTCCTCCATCCGCCAGGTCACCGCTGCCTAGCCGGAGCCTCTTCCCCAACGATGTCGTCCACCGCAATAGCTCGACGTCCCTCGTCCACCTCCCCGGATGAGGATCCGTCGTCCATCTCGTCGTCCCACCGGTTCAGCCGCCCCGTCCTCCACCTCCAAGGAGCTGCTCCGACGATCGCCTCGTCTATCGCGGCTGCTCCATCCCCACAGTGCCGCCTTAACCTGCTCCACCGGAACCGCAGCATCCTCACCGACTCCTCGGACGAAGCCGAGGCCTACTCGGCGCCACCAAAGAGGTTGTACACTCATCGCATCGCACCTTCTCCTTAACTCGACCTCCCAGCGCCGACGGTGCTCCATCCCGCCCCACCATGGAGCGGCAACCTTGAAGCCGGCGCCGCGAGCGACATCTTCACGGCGGCTCTCCCCCAGTGCGAGGCCCCTTCGGCGGCGGCGTCCATACCAGCCGGATTTGCTACTGCTGCTCCGGCTCTCGCTTGCTCGCTCACGCCGCTGCTGTTGCTTCGGCTCTCGCTCGATCGCTCGCTCGCCCAGCTGCTGCTGCTGCTCTCTCCCTCGCTCGTGCTGCTGCTCTGCTCCGATTAAGCCACACTTCAGTTGACTGAATCGACTTTTGGGTCAGTCGATTTTCAGGGGTTGGGGGGGGCTCGCCGGAGTTAAGGAAGAACCACCCGCGGCGAGGACGGGGGCTCGCCAGAGAGGTACCCCACTATCTATCTTAGGGTTCAGGGTGGGGGCGGGGGTCCTAGAGGGCTGGCCGAGGCGGCGGTGGCGAGTTGTTTCGGGGCGGTGAGGCGGAGCTGGGGCCGGTGGTGGCAGGCGGCTCAGGGGTGTGCAGGTTGAAGATGAACTGCAGGCCCTCCCTGAACTATATGTCAAGTGTCTCTCTGCTACCATTGCGTTCAGTTTCGACAGTAGCATTCAGATTCCATAGTTAATTTCAGTTTCGACAGTTAAGTTCAGAGTCAACAGTTTTTACCTCATTTGTTGTAGTCAGGTGGTTTTTGGTGATGTTAATTTTACATCCATTTTTCATCATCTATTGGAGATGCTATTAGAATCCCACTTGAGATTGATGATGTCTGTCTTGTGCTGCTTCAGCCCTGACGTCTTACGGCTCACCAGAGCTGCTCCAATGACAGAACGATCCATCACAACAGAGCAGTGCCCTGGACGCTGTCTACAGATTCCTTAGATCTTCCTCCACACCTCCGACAGCCACCTCTGCCTCAACTGCTTCAGCGACCAACCCAATGATGCCGAGGTCGACATGGCTACGGCAAAGAGGTTGTACACTTGTTGCGTCACTTATTACTATACATTCACTCGATCCATTAGGGCTATTTTGGTTCAATGGAAAAACATAGCAATAGGGAATTTTCCAATGGCACTCTATTATTCAATTATTCATGCATTTTGTTGAAAGGAATGAAGCAAAACATCCACCTGGACCTACTTTTCAAAATCCTATGCATGAAAACAAGACCAAGTGCATTAGTGCCAGAATAACATTCTAACTGTACACGCTTTCATATGGTTTCTCTTTATTTTGGCCATGTTTCTTTGCATTCCTATGCTCTTCCAATTCATGTAAACCAAACACCCAAGTTGATAGAAATCTTGTGTTTACAAATGCTCTGTTTACCATGTGCATTTTCCTATCCTATTCCGGTGTTTTTCCTATCCCTGCATTTTAAGAATCATGCAAGCCAAATGAGCCCTTGCAGAATTACTTTAGTTACAGGTACGTGTCGAAGGGAACTTTGTGTGGTTTGTCCTGCTCCTGCCGCGACGTCGTCCACCTCACCTGAGCTGCTCCATCGACATAAGCATCCACCAAACCAGATATCACGACTCCTGACCGTCTTTCGCCGCATCAGATCTCCTTCCCTGCTGCCGGCACGCACCCCAACGGCATCACCATCATCGACTCAGCAGATGAACCTAGGGAGTACACGGGTCCACAAGAGAGGTTGCACTCTTTTGTTTCTGCTTATGTTATGCATTGCTTAAACTTACCTGCTACTTTATCGTCCTGTTCAGCTCTTGGACTCCCAACTCAGGTCCAAATTCATGTTCAAACTTGAGTTCTAAATTAGTTGTGGGGCACATATCGAGGCAGCAATGAATAGTATGTCTATCTAATATCTGGTTCACCTAGGGTATGCCTATGTTGTTCATCTTGGGTGGGAAACAAATAGTAAAGCAATCATCATCTGTCTTTTTATTAATTTAAAGCAATCATCAGCCTGCTATCATTATTTTTAGATCCATCCACTGGTTGTTACCATCACTCTAAATTTCTGCATGCTCTCCTTACATAATCTCACCATATTTTTTTCGTATGCATGTCAGATATTGTACATAGTCATCCTGAACATGTAGAGAAAAAGAGAAGAGTTTTGCGCGGCAATACAATGTCATGCAGACATCGCTCCATGGTGGATTCAATGGCAAACCCTCCCCACCCCTCTGCAGATTGTAATCCAGAGGAAGATATCTGTTCTGAGGTGGATTCAGACGCCGCTGACCACTCCTATTTACCCCCCAAGGTGTTTGCTCTACCTTGGCATGATGATGTTAGTCATATCATGCATATGTTGCCTTGCAGTGCCTACTTTTGACATCATATATGTCATCTTCTAAGTTTAGACATGTTCTGTAATGCCACCTGTTTAGTTTCTATATCATATATGGGAATTGTGCAGTCTCATGTCTTTTAGCCAGCCATAATATATGTGGAATGTGCAATGCCATCCTGTTTAACCAGGCATCATATATTTGAATGATATCTTGCCCATCCTTTTCTTCATTACATTTCCATTTGTCAACAATGTTTGTACATTAAACTACTCTTCCTGTGAATCAGCCATTTGGGTGGGAGATGGAAAAATCTGGAGTGAAAACAAGGCCTTCAAAGCAGACAGTGCTACCCGTTGAAGCAGATCTCTTGTTGGGTCCCGATAGCTCCTCAGAGATGGATTCAAAGACAGATGACTAGTCCTATTCCCCTATTGAGGTGTATGCTCTAACTTGGCATGGTTATACTGCTCATATCATGCATACGGTGTCTTGCATTGCATAGTTTAGACATCATATACATAATATTCAACACCATGTTCTTAGTTCAGACATCATATCGAATGCCCTCTGTTTAGCATATAAATCACATATGTGAATTAAATGATGTGATCCTGATTACTTAGATAACATGTAGGTGAATTATGTCATGCGATCCTGTTTTGTCACTACAAAAAAAAGACACATCCGTGACATTTTGGGCTGAACGAAATTTTTTTCTGTCATACATATGACACTTCTATGACGATAGTTGTGACAAAACCCGGTATCATCATAGATGTGGTGGGCTACTACTTCTATGACAAAAAATCATGACAGAAAATGGGCTTTTCGTCCTGGGCGGGCAGGAGACGCAGCTGCATGACATTCTTTGGGCCGTCCATGATGGAAAACCCCGTGGTAGAAGCGAGGTGGGGGGGATTTCGGGGAGTTGCGGGTTACGGTGGGAGGTCGGGGGTGGAGCGATGCGCGTTTCTCTTGTACGTACGCGCGTGTGTGTGCGAGGCATTGGCTCTAACTGAACCCGAGCGAGGCGTTGGGCTCTAACTGAACCCAAGCGATTGCACTGCAAGCTACGCGTTACTGAACCCGAGCGATCGATCGATGGCTGTTAACTGAACCCGATGGAGCGATTCCTTCGCTACTGCTGCTAACTGAAGCTGATCGATTGGATGAACAGTGAGTGTTGTGGGGGGGTTGGATGAACAGTGAGCGGTGGTGTTGCCTCTGGATGAACAGGAACCCATGGTGTGGAGGGATGGATGAACAGTAAATGGTGGAGGGGTGGCCGGGGAGGGGTGGTTGAACAGGACCCCGTGGTGTGGAGGGCTGGATGAACAGTAAACGGTGGAGGGGTGCCCATGGAGGGGTCGTTGAACAGTAGCCGGTGGAGTAGCGCACGGTGGAGGCTGGATGAACAGGAGCCCGTGGAGGCTGGAGGAAGTCGACGGTAGCCCGTGGAGGCTGGAGGAGGTCGACCGTGGAGATGAACAGTATCCCGTGGAGTCCCGTTTGGCGGTACGCCACACCCCTCCCCCCGTTTCGACCGTAGTGCTCCAACACAAGTCTGTTTCGTCTGTTTTGCAGTACACCACACCCCTCCCGATTAACAGGACCCCCGTTTCGACTGTAGGAGGTCCGTTTCGTCCGTTTTGCGGTACGCCACACCCCTCCCGATCAACAGGACCCCCGTTTCGACCGTAGGAGGTCCGTTTTGTCCGTTTTGCTGTACGCCACACCCCTCCTGATCAACAGGACCCCCGTTTTGACCGTAGGAGGTCCGTTTCGTTCGTTTTGTGGTACGCCACAGCCCTCCCGGTCAACAGGACCCCCATTTCGACCATAGGAGGTCCGTTTCCTCCATTTTGCGGTATGCGCGACTAGGCGTTCGAGACCCCGCCCATATGTACACATGCGTGACCGTATTTTCTTTCTTGCACCCTGGCCGCTGTATGTACGTGTACATGCTACGTGCGCGCCTCTACTATGACACGTGCACGCCACTAGATCGACCAGTATGTACGTACATGTTCGCAACCAGGATAACAACGGTACGTACGCTTCGACCAGGTGGGTCCCGACTGTCAGGCACTTCCTTGCCTACGAAGATGTGGCTGGTGGGTCCCAGCAGTCAGGGGGGCGAATCGTTTTTTTTTCCCGGACGCACTTCCTTGCATGCGAAGGTGTAGCTACTGGGTCCCAGCAGTCAGGGGGGCGAATCGTTACTTTTTGCCCGGACGCACTTCCTTGCGTGCGAAGGTGTAGCTGCTGGGTCCCA
>NC_041391.1:68540673-68554702 GCF_002162155.2 Triticum dicoccoides | reverse complement strand
GGGGGGCGAATCGTGTTTTTTTGCCCGGACGCACTTCCTTGCGTGCGAAGGTGTAGCTGGTGGGTCCCAGCAGTCGGGGGGCGAATCGTCGTTTTTTCAGACGCACTTCCTTGCGTGTGAAGATGTAGCTGGTGGGTCCCAGCAGTTAGGGGGGCGAACCGAAATTTTAGTCAAATTAAATAAAATTTCAATATAAACTTATATTGCATAAAAATCCAACAAAACATTCCGCTCGCAACAATTAATGAAATTAAAATTTTCAATATTCCAAAAATAATATTTTATAAATTAATCACTGTTTGGTGCATTTTTTTTATAGTTACTACCCAGTTTTTATAATTACATCCCATTTATTATTTCTTAAAGCCCATTTTCTTGTTAAGCCTAATGCATCCCTCCTAGGAAAGATTTGCAGCCCACCGGGGCGGAGAATAACAACTTGACCTTGCCTGGGTATTCCTAAAAAATGTATAGCTGGGCTAGCCATTTTCAGCTTGAAAAAAATTAATATCTGGGCTGGATATCTGGCCTGGACTAGACGGGCCACAGCCCGCCCAGTTAATACCTGCAGTGATGTTTTCGTTGTTGTTCAGAGGAGAAAAATTAATATCTGGGGTAAACATCAAAAAACTCTGTAGTGCTCACACCACAAAAACACAAATACTACTCGAGCTGCTTGGTCCCAGCTGTCGGCCGCTTCTTGTGCAATTCTCTCGTTTATTGACTACTCCCTCCTTTCCGGTTTATAATGCTCAATTTAAAAATCTCACCAATCAAGGTAGATGGCCAGTGGTGGAATACTTTTTCTAGTTTTGCAAAAGCACCTAATTAATGCTCTTGTTATCCTCAAAAAATTATGTTTATCAATGCATTAATTGCAATGCATGCATGCATAAAGTACATGCATTGGTCAATTTTCTCTTAATACTTGCATGCAATGATTTAATGCACCTTGGAATCTAAACATGTGATGGAAAACAACCAAATTGAGCCTTATAAAATCTAAAAACTAAAATTTTGAGATAAGCCCTATAAACCGGAAAGGAGGGAGTACATAGGTAGACAATGGTGTGGGACTGTGATGTCAGGAAACCAGGAGGAAACAAAATAAATTAAATATATATATAATAACACTACTAGGGAAAAGCCTATACACAGAATCTTACCAGCAGCACGCTTTAAGATCAGGCGCTGCTGCTACTTAGCAGTAGCGCTCATTTTAAAACCTCGCTGCTGGTACAAGTTTATCAGTAGCGCGCACACACCAGGACACGCAACTGCTAAAATTCCCACGACACCGCGGCGAGGCCAATTATAGCAGCAGCGCGTTGGAACAAAGGGCGCTACTGCTACAGATCGTAGTAGCAGCGCATTTATGCAATAATCGCTACTACTAAGGTTACTACAAAAATTTAGTCCCACCTCGCTCCGTGAAGAGAGTTTGTACCACCTTAAATATGTTACTTCTACAACTTTCACAAGCACTTGGTCTTCATTGAAGTCTATGTGTAGGATCTGTGGCCGCAATAGGAATCCTCGCCTGTTCCTAAACCAACCGTCGAGGATTCCTATTGACAAATCAGATTGTACACAAAAAGACAATTGATGATCAATGTATTTTTTTATGTCTATGTCTAACATAGCAGTAGAGCGTTCTCGGCCAAAGGCGCTACTCATAGGACGTTTAGCAGTAGCGCACTTTGCTATAGCGTGCTACTGCTAAGCCATTCCATCTCCCCCCCCCACACCCACACACCTATCTGATCCAGATCACACTCACACACACACTCGATCTCCCCCTCGTCGCCCCTCCTCCGATCTGCGCCGCCGTCGCCTCATCCTCCTTGCTGGACTCGGTACCGGCCTCCTCCTCCGTCCTCCCTCCACTAGCCGCTGGCCAACCCCTCCTCGCTCCACCTTCCTCCTCCATTCTCCCTCCACTCGCCGCCGGCCAGCCCCTCCTCGCTCCGCCTTCCTCCTCCATTCTCCCTCCACTCGCCGCAGGCCAGCCCCTCCTCGCTCCGCCTTCCTCCTCCGTCCTACTCTCTTCTCCCTCCTCGAGTCACCCCTCCTTCTCCCTCCTCCCTGCTACATTTTGATTTAGTAGGCTAGTTCATATGCAACATTCTGATTTAGTTGATATGATTCAGTTGATTTAGTAAGCTAGTTGATTTAGTTGATTTCGAACATTTTGATTTAGTTGATTTAGTAGGCTGGTTGATTTAGTTGATTTAGTAGGCTAGTTGATTTAGTCGATTTAGTAGGCTAGTTGATTTAGTTGATTTAGTAGGCTAGTTGATTTAGTTGATTTAGTAGGCTAGTTGATTTAGTTGATTGAGAACATTTTGATTTAATTGATTTATTATGCTACTGGATTTAGTATGCTAGTTGATTTAGTTGATTTTGGATGCTTTGCTCATATTGCTTTAGGAAAATATCACATGCTACTATTTTTCTTTCCTGTGAAGTGAATCATTAATCCTTTGCTCATATTGCTTTAGGAAAATGGCGTCACCACCACCACCACTATGTCGACTGTGCAAGTCAAGGTGCGCCAGCAGCCTTGCAACTGGCAAGCTGTTTGGCATCTACTTCTAGCCGAGTTTTCGTCATGCGGCGGTAAGAAATTAGATGAAATGTAACAACTATTTTATTTTTAGTGTTGGCATTACTGCACTGTGTCATTTTTCTTTTCTTACACAGACCATCCCATGCAATGTGAGGTTGACATTCAACAAGCTGACAGGAGACACTGTGACATTTGAGGCTCCTAGGGGGGCCGTACACTATGGAAGTCGAGAAAGGACGCAATATGTCGCAGATTGGAGGAGATGGATGGGCCCGTTTCCTCGCCCGCATGTGTCTTACTGGTGGTGAGTTGATCAGCTTCTCCTTCAGAGCAGAAAGACCCAAGCTGGCTGTCATTTATCTCAACCTGGTGGAAGATGATGAAGATGACGAAGATGATGAAGACGACGAAGATGATGCAGATGAAGAAGATGATGAAGATAATGAGGACCCACTTCATGAAGCCATCGTAGCTCAAAGAATGAGGTTGAGCGAGGAGGAGGTGTGCAACCTATGGGACATAATTCCACCATGTGCTGACTTTGTCGGGGTGCCATTCGTAACCCGCCTGACAAGTACCATGGTCGATCGACGTGATATGGTGTGTTATACTTACAAATGCAAATTATCCGATGATATGCTTAGTGTAGACTCCAATGATATGTTGTGTGGAATCTAGACTTAATAGAAATATATTTGCAAGAGTATGTGTGAGGCTATTTATTAATTGATATGTTTTTCTTATTCAGAAATTGCCAAAGAACCTATCTGTGAGTTGTGGTATCGAGCCTGATGAAGAAGGCTCAGCTGGACTACGCCTTACCGCAAGGGGCTCCGTCACCACCTGTACTTACCGCATGGACACAGACGGTCGCACACACTTAAACTCGGTTGGGTGGAAGAGATTCCTCGTTGGCAAGAATCTTCGTGTTGGACAGGCCATCCTAATTACTATCAGGAACACCCACTGCTCAGGCTTGAGGATGATGATCATCATCGATATCATCTAGAACTACATATGTGTGTGTGGCTATATCATCTAGAACTACATATGATGATTGTCGTTGATATCATGTAGAACTACATATGATGATCGTCGTCGTTATCATTTAGAACTAAATATGATGATCGTCGTCGATGTCACCTTGTACTGCTTGAGGATGCATGTTGAGTATATATGAAATTGTTATCTAGTACTCCCTCGGTTCCAAATTACTCGTCGTGGTTTTAGTTCCAATTTGAACTAAAACCATGACGAGTAATTTGGAACCGAGGGAGTACTACCTAGTACCTATAATTCTTTATGAAATTGATATCTAGTAGTACCTAGTATCTGGAAATTGCAGTTTATTGAAGCTGGAGTGGGGAAATGATGAAAGATATAACAGTAGCGCGGGCTCAGGAAGTCGCTACAGCTAACTAATAGCAGCGCGTTCGGGAAACGCGCTGCTGATATAGTCAATAGTAGTAGCGCGGGCGCAGACAGCGCTACTACTAACAGTTAGCTATAGCGCCTTATTGGTAGCGTGGGTGCCCGCGCTGCTGATAGCCTCAAAACCCGCGCTACTACTAGGGTTTTCCCTAGTAGTGTAAGGAGGCACTTGCGTACGTGAGGCTATAGACCTGGTGGGTCACCATTGTCATCCTATCCAAGTAAAGTGATCTCCTCGCCCGCGCGTGCTTTCTGCCCGAAACAGTCAGCGCCGGCCGCCCCTCTTCCCGGTGTAGGCGATTGCTCTGCCTTCAAACGACACAAGTGCCGTCCGTCTGTCCATCTGTCGCACACATTAATGATACGCGGTTGCCGAGGTAGCTACTCCGGTGTCACACGTCCGTCCCTCCGCCCGCCCACCATTGCTATATAAACTGCTGCGCCGGCCATAGCCGCAATCATCCGCATCCGTTGCCTTTCTCCTGTCCACACCACTACTGTCCACTATGGCTTCCTCGCGCTCTAGCGCTCTTCGGGATGGGCGGACGATGGACCACAAGGAGATAGCGGCCATTGCTGTCGACCGGCTGACCGGCAGGCAGCCAGAGGACGACGACGTCCCAATGGAGAACATGGTAGTCAACGATCCGGCGCCAACCCCCTCTTCTGTGCCATCCTCGTCGGTGCATTGCACCATGACCATCGGCGAGGCCCGTGCCCAATATATGGACAGGGTGAGGCAGATGCGTGAGGAGCAGTTCCGGGAGGCGCAGGCCGACACCGCCTACAACCACCATCTCCTCCAGGAGCACCTGCAGGCAGAGGAGCAGATCGCCGCAGAGCGGGCGGAGCAGGAGGCGCTGGTCGACTCGTACTGCTCCGCCCGCAAGGGCCACCTCGAGCGCTGGCGGAACCGCATGCAAGTGGCGGAGGCTGCGGCCGCCTACAAAGAGGCTAGCAAAGAGGGCGATGAAGCGGGCGAGGCGTTGTTTGGCGAGACCGAGGACGAGGCAGAGGACAATGCTGGCTCCGATGAGTCCCCGCTCCGCTGGGTCGATGATGCCCCGCGACGCCAACAACGAGGCAGAGGACACCGCCGGCTCCGCCGAGGCCCCGCGGCACCAACAACGAGGCAGAGGACACCGTCGGCTCCGCCGAGGCCCCGTGGTGCCAACAACGAGGCAGAGGACACCGCCGGCTCCACCGAGGCCCCACCCCGCCAACAACGAGGTAGAGGACATCGTCGGCTCAGCCGAGGCCGCACCGTGCCGGCAACGTGGGGGAGGATTTCCACCGCTCCGCTGAGGCACCGCCCGCCGGCAACGAGACAGAAGCATGGCGGCTCTGCCGAGGCCCCGCCCCGCTGCCAACGAGCCAGCGCCACACAAAAAACGAGGAAGAGTAGAACACGGTAGGTCGCCGCCGCTCGGGTCCAAGTAAGGCCACCGCTGCTACCCTCTGCTTGAAGCCAAGCTAGGTGGGTTGACCATTGATAGCTTCTTGGCGGCGACGTGGAGTCGGAGAGCTGCGCTGGAGAAGAACGCTGCTTCTACTTAACTGCTGGTGCAGTTGGCTGACTGACACGTGGGCCCAACAGGCCACATGTCAGTTACGCAACTACACCTGTAGTTGTGTCACTGAAGCTTCTGTTCGGCTCAGCGGGACACAGGTGGGTAGCTTCGGTTAATTAATTATACCTCCAGCGCACCCCTTTTTAGTTTTTTTTTCGAAAAGGAGGCTGACCCCCGGCCTCTGCATCTGGGAGATGCATGCCGCCACAAACACCCCTTTTTAGTTGAAGAATGTATGAAATGTAATTAAATTCGGCATGTTTGTATGAAATCCGACCGTGTATGAATGAATTTATTTCGATTAGTTTGAATTCCTGTATCACTGGCATTGGATGAACATGCAAAACAATACGTACTAGCATTATTCCCAGGGTGATCACCATGTTTGCAGCAGTTTCACATGTACTCCCTCCGGTCCTTTCTAGTCTGCATACAAGTTTTGTCTACAGTCAAAGTATCTCTACTTTGACCAATCTTATACAAAAAAGTATGCACTTTCACAATGTGCGAAGTAAAAAGGAACAAAAGGAGTACAAAGAGTTTGAGCAACTTTTTAGCATTTCTGTACATTGCAATCAAACACACAGGCCTGGCAATTCATAGCGAACATTCAAAACAATCGATGATTATGCATCTCAGCGACTCACATGTCAGAGGCAATATTTACTTCACAACTAAAGAATAAAGAAAAAATTGATCGCCGTTGCTGACAGCAAAGGGCGTCCCATTCAAAAATATCAAACGCATATCTTGCTAAAATCAATGAGCAAAATTTGACAAGGTTGTCCCATTCCAAAATATCAAATGCCTACGATTGTGGAATGGGCAGGGTTTGCCATCAGTTCAGATATTGACATGGCAACTCGTGCTAAATAAACCAGCTGTTCTTTTTGTGCAGTTCCACCAAAATCAACCAAATTCGCTCGTAGCTTGTATGATTTCGCCCTTATATGTTGCAACGCCTTGAACTTATGGGCACCTCCTTTCTTGTGGTGGAAATGAATGATTCGATGTATTCATGAACATTTTGTGCAGTTCCCGTTGAAATCAAGCTGAGCACCCATGTTTGCACAAATACAAAAAAGTGACTAGTATAAAGCAAACTGTACTATGAATTGACAGTCTCAACAGGCACATACATGGTCCATGTAGAGCACACTTTTAGAAAAATGGAACTCACCAGAAAGAATCCTAGAACAACATTGTACTCGCTCATCACAGCAAAAAAATGGAGATTTGTCAGTCCTTCTGAGCTGAAGTTAGTTTGGTCTTGTGGGGAGTAATGTAACCATCCTTCAACTGCTCCTTCTGATGAGAATCCTAGAACAACATTGTACTCACGCATCACAACAAAAAATGGAGATTTGTCAGTCCTTCTGAGCTGAAGTTAGTTTGGCCTTGTGGGGAGTAATGTAACCATCCTTCAACTGCTCCTTCTGATGAGAAGATAGACAGTGCTTCTTCATCCTGGCATAATCGGAACTAGTCACTTCACGTACTCCATATTCTTCTTCAAAGGAAGATTATCCTATTGTGCAAAGACAAGAGGACAACTAAATGCTAGCATCCCTATTTGCTCGAAAAAAAAAGGATTTAAAACAACACAGATGAAGCACTTCTCAAGGACAATACCACTTTTTCATGATAGTATCTAAACAGTAGCACAACGCTAATAGAGATGACAAAGCTCAATCATATGGATGAATTAGTGGGCGAGTACCAACCTTTGTCAGGAGGCTGATTGTGTAGAGCATACAGATGAAGCACTTCTCCGGAACCATCTGTTGCTCTCTACTATGGTGGCCATGCTTACTATATACTCCTCGATTAGTTTAATGTTTCCAACATCTTTTTGTGCAGTTCCACTAAAATATATGGTATCTTCAAAGAAGATCCCTGTTTGCACAAGTAGAGATAATTATGTATGGCATCAAATCAGTGGCAAAACAATTGCTCGTTCCAGCCATAGCAATAAATTAAGATGCAAAACTATATCATTACTTGTGTCATCACAGTTCCAGTGCTTCATTACAGCATCGGGAGTTGATTTTTGTTTTTCTTCCGCTTGTTCTTCCCCTTCATCACTTGGTTCAATAACAGACAAGCTTCGCCTTCAATGTAAGATTTGGCATGTCAATTAGGGAGCACAAGTATAGTACTAAACTTAATTTTCTGATGAAAGTGGCAAAATACAGGCCAGCAGTTGTGAAATATCCTTATCTTACCTCAATGGGTTATTACGGTGCACAAACAGATTGGAAGTCTTGTCTCCATTTGTGCAGTTCACTAAAATCAAGCAACATTATCGTACAAGTAGACAACATATGAAAGCACACTGCAGAATCATGTGAAAGAAGGCTAGTACTGACCTCTCATGATGCGGAATTCAAACAACTCACAAGAAGAAGATCTGAACCAAATTCGCATTAACGTATAGGAAGTAAGATCTCCTCTTGTGCAGTTCCACTAAGATCAAGCAATCAAGCAACGTTGTCGGTGTGACATTTTGGTTGAACTGCACAAAACAGTCTTAAAACAAAAGTGTGTTGTGCAGTGCAACAAAAGGTCACAATGGCAACAAGGTGAAGTAGATAACCCTGTTTACACAGAGGTGCAAAGGAAACAATTAGTGGTCAATAACGGTGGATGACACAGAAGCCAACAAAAAGAAGCATCTACCTTATCGAAATGGGAAAGAAAGCAAGACAGTAGCATTTCTCAAACGGTGGCATTGATTAATATTAACATAGAGATTATATTAACAATAAAATTTGTTAAACATGTAATTTGCTTTTAACTATGGCATTGCATCAATTTTCCAGTGGCATTATTTGAGGGTGTTTGTTTACAGGGACATTTTGGTGTAGGGACTAAAAAAACTCCGTGTCAGTCACATCTAAACCAAACAGGAGGGACTTTTCGGGACTAAAAGTGGGCATTTGGGACTAAAGAAAGAAGACTCCGAGGGAGTCTTTTTGGGACTTTTTCCAACAGTTTCCCCTGCCACGCATCGCACCTTGTTTCTATTAGTTCATTACTAGGGGTAACATGGTCTTTTATCATGTCATTTAATAACCTCTAGTCCATGTTTAGTCCTTGGAACCAAGCAGGTAGGGACTAGGGAGTTTTTAACCAAACAGGGCCATAGATTAACAACAGCTAATGAGTTGCACGAGACAGTGGACGCACCAGCACCATGTGCATCTACCGATGTACTGTGGTCATGCACAGTCTGTTGCAACAAAGAACAAACAACCAAGGAGCATATTTGTGTTGGTCCCACTTTTGTTATCTTTAAACACCTTTCCCTATGTGAGCGCAGCAAATCTAGTCCTGCTCAAACTCTACATCCTTGTCCCTTCCTTTCCTTTTTGAACTAGTACTTTCGCCCCTTCCTTTCCTCTTTGAACCACGTCCTAGATTTATGCGATACAACTTTCCCCACTACTTTCCCCCATTCCTTTCCTCTTTGAACCACATCCTAGATTCATGCTATACAACTTTTCCCCTTCATTTCCTCTTTGAACCACGTCCTAGATTCATGTTGTATACAACTTTTCCCACTACTTTCCCCCACTCCTTTCCTCTTTGAACCACGTCCTAGATTCATGGTATACATGCAGCTAGAGCAATGCATGTGGAGTAAGTAAAATATACCTTAAGGTTCTTCGGGCGTGGTTCGGTGGGCGACGGGACGGCGGGGAAGAAGAAGGGTCGGAGGCCCTCCCCCGACGCCGCTGGGTGGAAAGTGAACAGCAGCGCCAGTAGGGGATTCCCTCCCTCACCGACGGCGACGGCATTAAGCCTCCTTCCCTTCCCGGTGAACGGATCCTGTCGGCTCTTTGAGCAGCAGTGAGGGGAGAGAGAGGCCAACGAAGTCTTGTTTAGATCTGGAGAGGGCGAGAGAGTGTGAAGAGAGCAACTACAAGCGTTGAGGATCCAGTGGGAGAGGGCGAGAGAGTGTGAAGAGAGCAACTACAAGCGCTGAGGATCGAGTGTGTATATATATACTGGAGAGAGAGTGTGAAGCGTGCAAACCCTAGAAAACATTTTGACCAGTCAAAGAATCCTCCTGGCAAAAATTATGCTCAAGTGTAGTTATCGAACCCGAGACCTCAAGTTTGATGAGCGAACAGGCTAACCAGCTACACAACCCTCAGGCTATGTTCAATGAGAGGAAAATAACCTTTTATACGTTCCTGCATTCGTGTGACAGGCATGCCGTGTTTTTTGTGTGTGTATGTGTGGGAGTCATTAGGATTTCAATCATAATCGTGTCATGTGGCTTTGGTGGTAAGACTATCCACAATGGTGCAGAAATAATGCAGCCTTAGTCACCTTACCTCTCTCCACGTAGTACGTTGGGTCCCACCAGTCAGAGGGTGAAACAAACAAATTAATAAGAAAAATTAAAAGCGCCAGTGGTGTATCTTACTACCTCACACATCTCGCTACTGCTCGGTAACACTGTCCAATTGATCCCTCTGTTTGCTCACGTACTATTTTAAGTGAATCCTTATTATAACATGCACACAAATTTTGGGCACTTGTATTCGACTTAAGTCAGTGTGCCACCGTATCTCGTATACTTACTACTCCCTCTGTCTAGGTTTAATAAGTCACGTTAGAAGGTGCAACGGGACCAAGGTGCGTGCGTGTGCGTGTGTGTGTTTAACAGCATGTGTGTGTTAGAGAGTGCGACAGATCGACCTACTCCTACAGAGATATGGTGTGTAGTGTATGATTTTAGCCGCGAGAGTCGGTGCATCCTCTCGTTTCCGGGCGTGTCCAGTAGGGACATGCCGACACCTGCCACGCCCGCTCCTGACCAGCCTGGCCCACCCAAAGCCCCTCCACTGCCCGCGCGCGCTTCCCGCCCGAAACGGTCAGCACCGCTCCAAAGAATCGGTGTCGCATTCATGCCTGGGCAAAGCGGACGCGACCTCTCACTGGCGCAAGAGTGATAGTTGCTTCGTCCGTCCAACTTACTGTTGGGTCTATGTGATTTGACGGCTCATTGGTCTTTATTACTGAGGTGGTAGGACTGCCGGATGTCCCATGCTTTCGGCGAAAGGAGGTAGTAGATTACAATTTTCTCCATTCTTACAGCAGAGGAGTGCAAGAGTAGTGAAAACACGCAGGCTCAGTGATTACATGGCCCACCTCACACTATCACCGTGCGACACCTAACTCTTTACATAGTACTCCCTCCGTTCCTAAATAATACTAGATGAGTCCCCGCTCGTTGTCGCGGATCAGCGGTATATGTCTCTGCGCAAAATTATCAATTTCATAGAACTAAAAAAAATCTATAACCGCATGACAAATGTGGTAGCCAAACTAAATAAACTCCCATAATCATTTAGATCATCCCACATAAGGAAAAAAGATCAGCCAACTCCTACTGCATAATGGGATTATATTTTTCTTTTTGACATGTTTATGGGACTTAAAAGCTCACTTACATGCATGCTACCGGTGCATGCTTGCATGCAGACATGTTGATGTGATTTAAAACCCACTCACATGCATGTGCCATGGTATTTCTGCATGCTTGCATGTGGCTTAGTGTTGAGCCTCTCAACGTCTAGATCAGACGGCTATTATGACTAATTTACTTCATCTAACGGCTACGTCAATTTTGATGATGTGGCTCAAGGAGAGGATAGAGAATTCCAAGTAGAGGGGGCTAGCTATTACTAGTACTCCCTCCATTTTTGTATACAAGGCCACAAACCCATATTACAGGTACCAAGGCAAAAGTAAATGTGTACTTAAGCCAATATTGCAAGCTAGCTTGTCTCCTTGTTTGTTGTGTTAATTAATGCCTATTTTTCTGTTCCGCCCATAACAAGCCAATGCTCTCACTCCTTTTGGTTGATAAATGAGGCGCATGCAAACCAACTTTCTCACACCCACATGCATGCAAGAGATAGTTAATGTTCCCTTTGCTAGTACGAGGCAAACATCATCAATTTTGTCTCGATTAGTGTTAGTGGCCTTGTATAGATTCAAATTGTAATTTTGATAGTGGCCTTGTATATAAAAAGGAGGGAGTAGATAAGTCTTTGTAGAGATTCCACTAGGTGAACTACATACGGAACAAAATGAATGAATCTACACTTAAAATGCATCTATATACATCCGCATGTGATTAATGGTGAAATCTCTACAAAGACTTATATTTAGGAACGGAGGAAGTACTAGTATAGTACTAGTACATACGGTTATTTATCAGTGAGATAAATTTGTACAATGCTATGAAGCTTCCAGCTCCTGTTACATGTATCTTGCATCCAAGGTTGCCCGTTGCAACATTTCATCAAATACAAAGGAGACTAACATGCATGCTATTGCATCTCAATGATTGATAGATCATAGCAAATATGTACTCCCTCCATTCCAAAATAAGTGTCTCAACTTTGTGCAAACTTTAGTGCAAAGTTGTACTACTACTAAAGTTGACACTTATTTTGGAACAGAGGCAGCTAAAGAAAAAAACAATCCATGCAGTCCCTAGCCCTTGAACCATGAACCCTGACCAGGCTTCAATTTGTTGGCAACGTTCGAGCTTCCTAATAAATGAAGTTTGCAACCTTTTGACCATCGGATCATTTTGTGCAGTTTCACCAAAATCGAGATGAGCATCCCTGTGGCAAAGAAATTGAAGAAGCGTGATTAGAATAAGATTACTAGGACTAGTTGATGAGACATAAACTCATCACAAATACAGTACGTAGAAGCCAGTAGAGGTATCAGGTATGTGCGGGGCAAAGAAATAGAGAAATATCCACAGGGAGTGATGTGGGCAGCTGGAGAAGTGGTGCAAGCCGGCTGTAAAGGGAGTTGTACCTGAGGGACATAGCTCGACCTTGAGGAGGGTGGCGGGAGGAGGAAACTTCCCATGTCGCGGCAGTGAGCAAGGGACGAAGGCAACCTCACCGGCTTTGCGAGAGAGAACGGCGGGGACCCCTGATCCGGACGTGCTGACAGTGGGTTTTCACCGTCGGTGACGGACACCGCATCTACACTAAGCATCCACCCCTTCCCCAAGCGGACGTGATCCGCCGGGATGTTAGAGATGTGGCCACAGTCGTTTTGTGCGAGAGAGTGTGAAGAGAGCTACCCCAGCAAGCAACCGTGTAGGCTGGCCCGTCCTGACTATGTATATAGTGGAGCGGTTTCCTTTTCTCTCCATATGAACCTATCATATTGCGTATGTGCCACTGAAGAAAAAAAATATTTATAAATGACGCGGCACCTACTACTTGTTCTCCTATAACCTTGCGCTTGGCATCTCCAAAATATTAAGCTTGCGATTGGCTCTTCGCCTCTTCGGGAAGTCGAGCAATAATGGTAGTGCAGTATATATCGTTCTGGCTATATGAGACCAAATGAATTGCTTCACGTCCACCACGTGGGCGAGGGTCGAGGGGTGAGGGAGAGTGCTACTACATACAGAGCAAAATGAGTGAATGTACACTCTAAAATACGTCTATATACATCAGTGTTTGGAGTATGTACTAGTAGTTCATATTGAAATCTACTAAGGACATATATATTCCAAACAATATGATATAATCTCTATAACCAAGGTAGTAGGGACGAGTAGTAAACGGAGGGAGTAGTAAATTTTTCTCCTCGTCCTATGAGCCACCACGCGCATGGGCGAGGGAGGAGCAAGCTTCACCTCATCCTGCGAGCCACCGCGCCCGTGGGCGGGGGAGACGGCGTACTAAGCAAGCTTCTCCCCGTTCTGCGAGTTGAGGGGACACATCAAAAGTACTCCAGTGTGTAGAGCCTTGCCTCTAAGGTAGGCCCCACATGGTTTGCCTCTTTTTTTAATTTAACATAACGCGTCAAGTCGCAATTTGTTTGTTCACCCGTGGTAGACGATCCTCCCTCCACCAAGTGGACAACTAGTACACGTGCGAAATTACCACGTGGGCTGCCTTTTTCGTACAGAAATGAGCTCCACCGTGTACCGGCGCGGGTGTGGTTAGGAAAGAGATGGGAGTACGTGCGTCGTACATGCACCTCTTCTCTTCGTGCACGTCCCCCACCTACGTGGGTGTGTGTGAGAGATACAAACCGCGTTCGTGAGTGTTTTTTGTTTTGTGGTGGGGGGTGGGGGTGGGGTGGGGGTTGACTTCGTGAATTATTTGTGGGAATATGTGTCGATGACATCTCAAACAAAATTTTGCATGCAATGTGTGTGAAATGGAGGCCTATCCATATCATACATAGAGGGTCGGGCAGTCCACGAGAAGAGAGGGAGGGGTCATAGCTATCGATAGAGTCGAAGAGAGGATCAAGTACGGGTGGGTGCGAGATCAATGAAGAGAGCCATCGAAATTGTGTGTGTGTGTGTGTGCAAGTCAAAGATATAGGGCGACTGGCCTAACGAAATGTTAGAGGGCACATGTCAAGTTTGTGTGTGGCAGGGAGACATGACTAG